>NC_084583.2:21657500-21957500 GCF_033978685.3 Nerophis lumbriciformis | reverse complement strand
AGCAGCAACAGTTAGCGATCATTTATGTTTTCCTCTCGCCTGGACTATTAACATGGAGGATTACATATCTAAAATAAAACAGTTTTCTAAACTGGACTTTCAATGGAAGCAGGAGGTAATACTTAAAGGAAGATCTCCATCGAGACAGAGAGACTTTTAAAACTGAAGAAAGATAAGGAAGACTTCTATAAACAAGTTATTGATGCTTTTGTTCAAAAGGAGCTGCGCATGGACTTCATTTATAAGTAAAGGTAAGACCATAATAACGTTTTTTTTTTTATTAGATGTGCTTTTTTGTGTGCTACAGTTTGTATGTGTAAAGTTAAAGTTAAGTTAAAGTACCAATGATTGTCACACACACACTAGGTGTAGTGAAATCTGTCCTCTGCATTTGACCCATCCCCTTGTTCACCAAAAATACACTTAAAAGGTCTGCGTACTGACAAAAGCACCGCTGCTGTACCCACCCGAAGCGAGACGTATACCCCGATTCTTAGTTGAGTACTTGATCCCAAAGTATCTCTGGGATCACTATAGCACCCCGGGAGGTGAGGGGAGCAGTGGGCAGCAGCGGCACCGCGCCCGGGAATAATTTTTGGTGATTTAACCCCCAATTCCAAGCCTTGATGCTGAGTGCCAAGCAGGGAAGAATGCTGGTATGAGCTTTTAAACATAACCCGTTAACTGCTGCCAATCAAATGGTGAATAAGATACTCTTTAGGGTTCATATGTTTGTAAATCTGACTGTGATGAAGTCAGTGCCTCACCTCACCAGCCATCAACCTCACCGCACGTCACTGACATATACACACACACACAGGGCCGGCCCGTGGCATAGGCCGTATAGGCAAATGCTAAGGGCGCCGTCCATCAGGGGGCGCCACGCCAGTGCCACAAATGTTGGAGAAAAAAAAAAAAAAGTTGGTACTATTATTTCTAAATACAAAAAATAATCCCACGTTAATTAAAATGCAAAGTAAAGCCTATATAATAGAAATATTATTTGTTACAACATTACGCCCCCCCCGCACGGTGCCCCCCTACCTTCCCGTATCATGACTCTTTTTGGACGTCACGCGTACCACATCAAAAAATCAACACAAGATGTCAAAACGGCCAAAACTGTCAGGTGCCCAGGGAAGAAAAAAGAGAAAAGAAGAGGAGGAGAAACGAGAAAAAGACAGAGGTAGCAGGTAGGTAACGTTAGCCTACATGAAATTATTTGTCTGTTACAGAATGTGATAGTAACCTGGCTTTTTAGCATTAAGCTAATGCTACATGATTCGGCAATTGCTAATCAATAAATAGCTAGTTCTGTTTTAACGTCGGGTTAATATTGTGGAGGGGGCTAAATTGTTATGGAAAATAATAATGTAACGTTAGGTAATTACAGTACTCCCACCTTACATTCCTCAGGGACATTTGTATTAGATCTTTTAAGCAGGTGTTTTTTGTTTACATTGTTATTGCCTTCTGGTTAGCTAATGTTTGCCCTGCAGGTAATAGTCACTTTTCCACCCCTTTATATATTAGGTATAGTTGTAAGCCTAGTTGTTAAAGTGCACATCATTAATGTTAATTAAGCAATATGTATGTAAAAAATATTGTATTTCATATATTCATTTTTTATTTTTTGCATTCATTTATTTATTCATATTTGTTTTTATCTTGTTAACTATTCTGATTGTTAATTTGCTTTCTTTAAGTAAAAAAAAAGGTCAAAGACAAAGCTATTCGGTTTCTTGTGAGTATATACACTTCACTGCCGATGTGGGGGGGGCGCCACCTAAAATCTTGCCTAGGGCGCCAGATTGGTTAGGGCCGGGCCTGCACACACACCTTTTGCAAGTGTACCTAATGTTATGGCCAGCGACGAGCCTGCGCAAATGTTGCGCAGTAATGACGTGTACGCGCAGAGGAAGCCTCGCCCAGTTTGTTCGAGTGTCCTTTCGCTTTACAGTAAACTAGCCTTCTTCTGCAAACAAAACACGTTCATCAGCGCGTAAGTACAGTTTGTTGTTGAAATATCAAATGTTAAAAGTTGAAGTGGTGTCGTGTGTGGACTGAAGTGTCGTGTTGTTCCTCCACAGGTCATGTTGCTCGCATTCCTTCTCGCCTCTTTGGTGTGTGGTGAGTACAGTCTTTTAGCGCGCTAAACATAGCAACAACACACCTTTTATTTCGAACCTTCACGTTTACTATTCCTCCATATTTTGCTCTTTTCAAGGAGGCTGCGCTTATTTACTTAATTAAATTAAGTCGGCTGCTGGAGCCGAGCAAACATAAACAGATCAATCTACTCCCATCCTCCATGTTCTAACCCTGCAACGGTTTTTTTATTTTTATTTGATTATTATTGGAAATTAGACTATTCAAATAAAAGTAGCAACCATTTAAGAGCAGTAATACAAAGTGCGTTATCATATTATAATTAAATGTCATTATTTTTGTTTAACTTTTTTATTATATTTTATTTTATATTATTCTATATACTTTTAGCCCAAGCTAAATAAACCTATAATGTGTTGATAAAAAAAAAAAAAAAAATCAGGTTTCCCATTTTGTGTGTTACCCATCCATCCATCCATCTTCTTCCGCTTATCCGAGGTCGGGTCGCGGGGGCAGCAGCCTAAGCAGGGAAGCCCAGACTTCCCTCTCCCCAGCCACTTCATCCAGCTCCTCCCGGGGGACTCCGAGGCGTTCCCAGGCCAGCCGGGAGACATAGTCTTCCCAACGTGTCCTGGGTCTTCCCCGCGGCCTCCTACCGGTCGGACGTGCCCTAAACACCTCCCTAGGGAGGCGTTCGGGTGGCATCCTGACCAGATGACCGAACCACCTCATCTGGCTCCTCTCCATGTGGAGGAGCAGCGGCTTTACTTTGAGCTCCTCCCGGATGGCAGAGCTTCTCACCCTATCTCTAAGGGAGAGCCCCGCCACCCGGCGGAGGAAACTCATTTCGGCCGCTTGTACCCGTGATCTTGTCCTTTCGGTCATAACCCAAAGCTCATGACCATAGGTGAGGATGGGAACGTAGATCGACCGGTAAATTGAGAGCTTTGCCTTCCGGCTCAGCTCCTTCTTCACCACAACGGACCGATACAGCGTCCGCATTACTGAAGACGCCGCACCGATCCGCCTGTCGATCTCACGATTCACTCTTCCCTCACTCGTGAACAAGACTCCGAGGTACTTGAACTCCTCTACTTGGGGCAAGATCTCCTCCCCAACCCGGAGATGGCACTCCACCCTTTTCCGGGCGAGAACCATGGACTCGGACTTGGAGGTGCTGATTCTCATCCCAGTCGCTTCACACTCAGCTGCGAACCGATCCAGTGAGAGCTGAAGATCCTGGCCAGATGAAGCCATCAGGACCACATCATCTGCAAAAAGCAGAGACCTAATCCTGCAGCCACCAAACCAGATCCCCTCAACGCCTTGACTGCGCCTAGAAATTCTGTCCATAAAAGTTATGAACAGAATTGGTGACAAAGGGCAGCCTTGGCGGAGTCCAACCCTCACTGGAAACGTGTCCGACTTACTACCGGCAATGCGGACCAAGCTCTGGCACTGACCATACAGGGAGCGGACTGCCACAATCAGACAGTCCGATACCCCATACTCTCTGAGCACTCCCCACAGGACTTCCCGAGGGACACGGTCGAATGCCTTCTCCAAGTCCACCTGTTACCATGGTGACAGCGAAATTTTTGGTGTGTACCGATTAAATATGTTCTTGTAGACATGCTATAAAATGATGACATAAAGTAGTGTACCGGCCCAAATACAAGGAAACAGTCTGAAAAAGTCGACACAATTAAAATAACAAAAGGTGTCATTTTAATTTTAATTTACCATATTTTCCGGACCATCGGGTGCACCGGATTATAAGGCGCACTGCCCACGAATGGTCCGTTTTCGATATTTTTTCATTTGTAAGGCGAGTATTATAAGGCGTATTCTTTCTTTCTTTAGTTTATTTGGAACATGAACACACTTACATCATAATACATCACACAATTTCATATCATTTCATTTTACATCATGCCCGAAAAGGAGTAGGAAGAAGCAAAGCTTATTTAATTTAATCCTACCCCTTTCCCACTTCAAAGCGTTTACAAATATATAGAATCATTTACTGACCTTTTTATATAATAAAATAACATCTATGAATTAGTATACAACAGTTTTGTAATATGTAATTAATTAATTAATTCAGTCATTATTAACATACTGAGATGAAGAATATCTTATTTTCAATAAGGTTGAAAGTATTTCTCATAATTCTTCTTTTTTTGTACTCTGTAAGCACTATTATTTTGAACAACCTCTTAAACTGGATCATATCAGTACAATTTTTAACTTCTTTACTTCATCCATTCCATCATTTAATTCCACATACTGATGTGCTAAAAGTTCTAAGTGTTGTACGTGCATATAAATGTTTTAAATTATTTTTTCCTCTAAGGTTATATTTCTCCTCTTTAGTTGAGAAGAATTGTTGTACATTCTTTGCTAGCAGGTTATAGTTTGCTTTGTACATCATTTTAGCTGTTTGCAATTTGACCAAATCACCAAACTTTAATATTTCTGACTTAATAAATAAAGGGTTTGTGTGTTCTCTATATCCAACATTATGTATTATTCTAACTGATCTTTTTTGTAACACGGTTAGCGAATGTAGCGCACATTTGTAGTTATTTCCCCATATTTCTGCACAATAATTCAGATATAGTAACACTAGCGAGCAGTAGAGAATATGTAGTGATTTTTGGCCCAGGACATATTTTGCTTTATTCATTATTGAAATGTTTTTTGCCACCTTATGTTGTATGTTTTGTATATGAGATTTCCAGTTCATTTGATCATCTATTAATACTCCCAAAAATCTAGTTTCTTTTACCCTTTCTATGTCTACTCCGTCTATTTGTATTTGTGTATGATGCTCTTTTCTACTATTACCAAATAGCATTAGTTTAGTTTTACTGAGATTCAAAGATAGTCTGTTTTTGTCTTTTAATTTGTTCATTTCTTCTGTTATTATTTGTATTATCTTCTGTGTGCTCTCTCCTGAACAGAAAGCAGTTGTGTCGTCTGCAAATAAAACCAACTTTAAGTCCTTCGTAACCTTACAAATGTCGTTTATATAAAGATTGAACAATCTTGGTCCCAGTATTGACCCCTGGGGTACACCACAGGATATATCTAGCCGTGTTGACATATTTTCACCCATCTTTACATATTGCTTCCTGTTGGTTAAATAACTTCTTACCCAATTCAATACCAAACCTCTGATGCCATATCGTTCTAATTTTCGTATTAAAATATCATGATTAATTGTGTCAAATGCTTTTGTTAAGTCCATGAATACTGCGGCCGCACATTCTTTACCATCTATTGCATTGGTAATTTCCTCTGTTATTTTGGTTAGTGCTATTGATGTTGAGATATTTGCTCGGAATCCATATTGGTTCTCCACAAGCGTCCCACTTTTGTTAATAAATAAATCTAATCGACTATTGAATAATTTTTCCAAGATTTTGGAGAATTGTGGAAGTAATGAAACTGGTCTGTAGTTAGTAAACTGGTGTACGTCTCCATTCTTATAAATTGGTACGACTTTTGCAATTTTCATTATATCAGGGAATTTACTGGTTAAAAATGATACATTGGTGATATACGGTATGTCAGAGGTTCTGAAATGTCTTGTATAACCTTTTTTATCGTTACCATATCTATTCCATGACAGTCGGTTGAGGTCTTGGATTTACAATTTTTTACAATTTTGATTATTTCTTCTTTTGTTACACTTTTAAGAAACATGTAATTGGGATTTCTGTCTATGAGCTCACTCAAGGCCTCAACTGACCCATCATCTGCATTTGGAATTCTTTGATCCAGATTTTTTCCGATATTAACAAAATAATCATTGAAACGTTCAGCTATTTGGTTCATATTGTCATTTTTTGTATTTCCATCTAGAAAGTACTGGGGGTAATCTTTCTTAGCACCATTTTTAATGATGCTATTTAGGATGCCCCATGTTGCTCTCATGTTGTTTTTGTTCTTGTTTAATAACAATTGAAGGAGTCATATTATTTAAATTTTTTTTCTAAATGTAAAAGACTTCCTTGTGGTCTACATAACATGTGATGGTGGTTCTTTGCTCAAAATGTTGCATGGATGATGTTTTACACATCATCTTCAAGCAGCTTTCCGGAAGCGCCGTTTTGTGGGCGGGTCTTATTTACGTGGCTCACCTTCGACAGCGTCTTCTCCCCGTCATCTTTGTTGTAGCGGTGTAGCGTGCAAGGATGGGAGTGGAAGAAGTGTCAAAAGATGGAGCTAACTGTTTTAATGACATTCACACTTTACTTCAATCAACAACGGAGCAGCATCTCCTCATCCGGAAACAACAACAACGCCGGAAATGTGTCCCGTGAAAAACCGTCTGACTGGAACTCTCTAATAACTAAAGTTTCTTGGGTGAATAATGTAAACTCACTACACCGGTACGTTTTAGCGCTTTCATGGCGAGTTTACTGACAGATATAAGTAAGAACTTTACACTACTTTATATTAGAAATGGCAACAGCGGAGGATGAATGTCACATAACAAGAAGGTAGAGAAAAAGAAGAAGCTTATCGACTACGGCTTCAGCGCGGACTATAAAGGCAGATGCGCGCAATTATTCAGGATTTATGCAGATCCCAAATACAGATCAGCAGGTACCAGAAGGTAAGAAAAGTTGCTTTTGCATAATATTGCAAAACAAAACGCCAGATAATGTCTTACCTTATACACACAGCATAATAATACTCCTATGTTGAAGCACAGTACAATTCATCAAGCGGTGTGGCTTCATACCTTACCAAAGTCCTACTAAAACATTTTGATAGATTTTTGAGCGCCGTGTGTAATTCTTCTATATTTTCAATGGAACATACAGTATAAAATGTTGGTGTTGTTTACTTGAGTCATATTGCCATCATATTGCAGTCTACACGTATCTCTTATGTTTGACTGCCATCTACTGGTCACACTTACCATTTCACCATGTACCAAATAAAATTGCTTTGAGGTCTGTAAGCTAAACCAGAATTATTTCGTACATTAGGCGCACCGGGTTATGAGGCGCACTGTCGAGTTTTGAGAAAATAAAAGGATTTTAAGTGTGCCTTATAGTCCGGAAAATACGGTAAGTGTTTTGTGGGTGCACTCTTTAAAAGTACATTTTATGAGCTGTTTGTACAATCTGAGCTCATATAAATAGCAGTACAAAAATACCTGACAAACAAACAGCATTTTGTTTGGGAACATTTGAATTTAGTTACGTAATGAGTGGTGGGGTAATTAAGTAAGGAGGTTGCTGTGCGGTTCATTTTCAAGTAAAAGAAATTGCTAAACTAAAACTGAGCTTTTGTGGATTTGAAAACAGCTTTTGTGATTTCCAAAATGAAACAAACAAATGCAAACGGTTAGGAGGTAAGTGTTCAATAAATACAATTCTCTGATCAGCATTTTAAACACACACCTGTATTTCCACCACCCCTTCCTCAATGCAGATCACGCGCTGTTCGTAGGGCCATTGGGGGGCCCCGTTCTGCGTGAATAAGTGCATGGAAAATGTCAATAAATGAATGACAGAGGGTGATTCATTCGAGTGTTACTGCAAACAGATCCCTAGCACCTTCCTGCTCCGTCACTGACAAGAGTGTAATGGCGTACTTACTCTCGTACTCGCATTGTCCCCCGTGGCGCACAGTGTAAGTGCCGGGATCGAACCCCTGTCAATGATGCACCAGGAACATAAGCAACCTCATGCTTAAATTATGTTAAATTTGTTCTTTAGCACTAAAGGTTTGTTCGTTTGCACTAAACAATTGTAACTTGCGTCTTAGTTGTTGTTTTCATTACCAAATTCGTAGCTGTCGAAAACGCCATGTAAATCGCTAATCAGTAGCATGTCTACAGTAGAGCCAATGTAAATTAGCATCAAGCTAGCGCATTTTGGAAAAGTGGAGCCTTACTGTACGTTTGAGCGTTTTATGAGACATACTTGCTTTGTTGGCGTGGAAAATTGCAACATTACTTAGAGCAGACCTGGGCAAATTAAGGCCCAGGGGCCGCATGCGGCCCGTTAAGCTTTTCAATCTGGCCCGCCGGACATTACAAATCATTTTTTTAGATCTTTAAACCTCTAAAGGCTTAGTGGCCACATGCGTGGACAGCACCTTTTTAGCTCTTATTTCCAAAATTGTGTACACTACTGAATTGGGGTCTTATGGCCGCTTATGTGGACACTTATACTTCCATCTGGTGGTGTCAGAAGAGTATAACATACAATGGAATTTGGAGAAAAAAAAAGTGTACGGTAATAATAAGAATGAGCATGTCACTAAACATGAAGTACACATCATATTGATTGATTGATTGATTGAGACTTTTATTAGTAGATTTATTAGAGACTTCACCCTAACCAGGAAGACGCCATCATCATGCCTTGAAACATAGATTTCTGTTTGAGTCACACTTTGATTTTGATTGATTGATTGAAACTTTTATTAGTAGATTGCACAGTGAAGTACATATTCCGTACAATTGACCACTAAATGGTAACACCCCAATAAGTTTTTCAACTTGTTTAAGATGATTCTTAGTTTTTATTCTAATTAGGGTCCAATAAACCCAAATAGCAAAGAGAAATAAAAAAAGCATGTAAACAAACAGCTTGGGCCTTAAGAGGTTTGGAAAGTGTAGCTGCCATTATGATGTGCAGTGATGTTTTCAAATGACCGCAAGTCTTAAACTATACAAAGTATTTCAAAGGTTGGAATCTTCACTTTTGCATGATAATCTAGTTACTATGGTAATCTAATTAGTTACTATGGTAATGTAAGTCACAGCAGCTCAGACGAGGCACCAAGCAGTGTGGGTGGGGAGCGTTTCCACAGAGTGTTTCCAGAGCCTGAAATGTGGGTGTCAGGGACAGACGCGGAAGGGAATTATTTACAACAAAGTTCTAAAGTTTGTGATATATCACATATATCAGATTGTAGGTGGGTTTATTTTTTACCCTTCGCGTTCATATTTCGCTGTGTTTGTTGCATTTTTGTTGCGTTTCGCTTGATTGTAAAATATGTGGATGGAGAAGGGGTGTGACGTTCATATGTTGTCAATATTCAGTGTTTTATCCTCCATAGTCCATCCATCCATCTTCTTCCGCTTATCCGAGGTCGGGTCGCGGGGGCAGCAGCCTAAGCAGGGAAGCCCAGACTTCCCTCTCCCCAGCCACTTGGTCCAGCTCCTCCCGGGGGATTCCGAGGCGTTCCCAGGCCAGCCGGGAGACATAGTCTTCCCAACGTGTCCTGGGTCTTCCTCGTGGCCTCCTACCGGTCGGACGTGCCCTAAACACCTCTCTAGGGAGGCGCTCGGGTGGCATCCTGACCAGATGCCCGAACCACCTCATCTGGCTCCTCTCGATGTGGAGGAGTAGCGGCTTTACTTTGAGCTCCCCCCTGGATGGCAGAGCTTCTCACCCTATCTCTAAGGGAGAGCCCCGCCACCCGGCGGAGGAAACTCATTTCGGCCGCTTGTACCCGTGATCTTGTCCTTTCGGTCATAACCCAAAGCTCATGACCATAGGTGAGGATGGGAACGTAGATCGACCGGTAAATTGAGAGCTTTGCCTTCCGGCTCAGCTCCTTCTTCACCACAACGGATCGATACAGCGTCCACATTACTGAAGACGCCGCACCGATCCGCCTGTCGATCTCACGATTCACTCTTCCCTCACTCGTGAACAAGACTCCGAGGTACTTGAACTCCTCCACTTGGGGCAAGATCTCCTCCCCAACCCGGAGATGGCACTCCACCCTTTTCCGGGCGAGAACCATGGACTCGGACTTGGAGGTGCTGATTCTCATCCCAGTCGCTTCACACTCAGCTGCGAACCGATCCAGTGAGAGCTGAAGATCCTGGCCAGATGAAGCCATCAGGACCACATCATCTGCAAAAAGCAGAGACCTAATCCTGCAGCCACCAAACCGAATCCCCTCAACGCCTTGACTGCGCCTAGAAATTCTGTCCATAAAAGTTATGAACAGAATGTGTGACAAAGCGCAGCCTTGGTGGAGTCCAACCCTCACTGGAAACGTGCTTGACTTACTGCCGGCAATGCGGACCAAGCTCTGACACTGATCATACAGGGAGTGGACCGCCACAATCAGACAGTCCGAAACCCCATATTCTCTGAGCACTCCCCACAGGACTTCCAGAGGGACACGGTCGAATGCCTTCTCCAAGTCCACAAAACACATGTAGACTGGTTGGGCAAACTCCCATGCACCCTCAAGGACCCTGCCCAGAGTATAGAGCTGGTCCACAGTTCCACGACCAGGACGAAAACCACACTGTTCCTCCTGAATCCGAGGTTCGACTATCCGGCGTAGCCTCCTCTCCAGTACACCTGAATAGACCTTACCGGGAAGGCTGAGGAGTGTGATCCCACGATAGTTAGAACACACCCTCCGGTTCCCCTTTTTAAAATACCTTTGGATTGGCAGACCGGGGTGGTGGTTCCTCTCCTCCATAGTTAATATTGTAAATCCCACATTCTTTATTTTCATGTACATTCTGCGTGTCTCATTCAGTAAAACATTTTTTTTATTACATTCTGTTTTTTAAGGCGGTCTGTCATAATGTTTTTTTAGCATTCAATCAGACATTATTGTGAGGTTTTGTATTAGTGTTCCTACAAATAGATATACTGGCCCCCAGACACTTTTTTTCTCTAAATTTGGCCCCCCGAGTCAAAATAATTGCTGACTTAGAGGCAGTTTGGCTGAGTCCTGCTTGTTTCCTCGCCAAGGGTTGGAGGACAACCCATGCAACAAAGGTACCGAAATATGGCACAGTTTGATTTTACGTAAGTTGATACCGACGGAATTGGTCCGGTACCTATAAAAGTACCGAATTGGGAACCCAATGAAACTGTGACCTCATTAACTAATAACGTCGAGCAGCAAAGAAATACGGTGAATGAAATGTAATGTAACTGATATTCAAAAGGAGGCGTGATCTCTAATATTTGCGCCAAAAATGCACATTTTTCCCTTTGCGTCTTTTTCCAGGTTCCTACGGAATAACGCAAGAAGAGTTGTGCTTCGGCCAAACGTATCGCTTCCCTTTCCAATACACGCCGCCTTTATTTACCGGGAAGATATACTTCACTCCGAAGGACTCAGGAAGCAGAAGGCTACTGGTTGACAATGGCGAGGTGAGCTCCTTGAAGTGCGATGATGATGATGATGATGATGCAATAAGGTATGAAAACGGTTGTCTTCCCAGGTGAAGGACCCGCGTGTCAAAGTGAAGTTCTCTTCAATGTCCCTGCAAGACTTGACAACACAAGATGAGGGAATTTTCTCAGTCCAAAATAATGATTCCCCCAGCAATATTGTCTCTCTGAAAATATTAGGTAAGAGCTTTTTTACATTTATTTATACAGACTTTATGTCCTTCACAAGTGTATGTATAGATACAGTCATGGTCAAAAGTGTACGTACACTTGTAAAGAACATCATGTCATGGCTGTCAATCATTTCTACAACTCTTATTTTTTTGTGATAGAGTGATTGGAGCACATACTTGTTGGTCACAAAAAACTTTCATGAAGTTTGCTTCTTTTATGAATTTATTATGGCTCTACTGAAAATGTGAGGGTCAAAAGTATACATACAGCAATGTTAATATTTGCTTACATGTCCCTTGGCAAGTTTACCTGCAATAAGGCACTTTTGGTAGCCATCCACAAGCTTCTGCTTGACCACTTGACCACTCCTCTTGACAAAATTGGTACAGTTCAGCTAAATGTGTTGCTTTTCTGACATAATAATAATAGATTGTATTTGTAAAAAGCACTTTACATTGAGCAAACAACCTCAAAGTGCTACAGTGTATTACAAATATAATAAAAATAAAAACTAGAACAGCCTAATAGCTAGAACTAGTATGCATATATCTAAAAAAAGTTTTTTTTTAAAAAAGAAGGGTTTTTAAGCCTTTTTTAAAAGCATCGCCAGTCTGTGGTGCCCTCAGGTGGTCAGGGAGAGCGTTCCCACAGACAGGGAGCGGCGACAATGCTGTTTCTTCAGCATTGTCCACATGTTCTTGATGGGGTTTAAGACAGGACTTTGGGAAGGCCATTCTAAAACCTTCATTCTAGCCTGGTTTAGCCATTCCTTTACCACTTTTGACGTGTGTTTGGGGTCATTGTCCAGTTGGAACACCCAACTGCGCCCAAGACCCAACCTCTGGGCTGTTGATTTTAGGTTGGCCTGAAGAATGTTGAGGTAATCCTCCTTTTTCATTGTTCCATTTAAAGCAGCAGTTCCATTGGCAGCAAAACAGGCCCAGAGCACAATACTACCACCACCATGCTTGATGGTAGAATGGTGTTCCTGGGATTAAAGGCCTCACCTTTTTCTCCTCCAAACACATTGCTGGGTATTGTGGCCAAACAGCAACATTTTTGTGTCATCTGACCACAGAACTTTCCTCTAGAAGGTCTTATATTTGTCCATGTGATCAGCAGCAAACTTTAGAGGAGCCTTAAGGTGTGGCGTCTGGAGCACGGGCTTCCTTCTTGCATGCTAGCCTCTCAGTCCATTGCGAAACAAAACACGCTTGACTGTGGACACTGACACCTGTGTTCCAGCAGCTTCCAATTCATTGCAGACCTGCTTTTTGCTGGTTCTCGGTTGGTCATCCTGACCAATTTTCTCTCAGCAGCAGGTGATAGCTTGCGTTTTCTTCCTGATCGTGGCAGTGACAAAACTGTGCCATGCACTTTATGCTTACCAACAATTGTCTGCACAGTTGCTCTTGGGACCTTTGAAATGGCTCCAAGCGACTTTCCTGACTTGTTTAAGTCATTGATTAGTTTTTTTCAGATCTGTGCTGAGTTCCTTTGACTTTCCCATTGTCGCGTTTGTAACCGAGTCTAATGACTGCATCACATGAGTCCTATTTAAATGGGCTCAGAGAAGTCAACAGCTGTCGTCAATCATGATCACTCACATGACCCATTACCTCCCTGCTTGACACTCAGCATCAAGGATTGGAATTGGGGGTTAAATCACTAAAAATGATTCCAGGGCGCGGCCACCGCTGCTGCCCACTGCTCCCCTGACCTCCCAGGGGGTGATCAAGGGTGATGAGTCAAATGGAGAGAATAATTTCGCCACACCTAGTGTGTGTGTGACAATCATTGCTACTTTAACTTGAACTTTTAATGAAGTTAAGAGGCCATGCCATGAAGCTCATTTGATTTGATTGTAACTTTTCTACATCATCAAATTGATAATGTATGTTGCTGTATGTATACTTTTGACCCAGCAGATGTACTCACATTTTCAGTCGAGCCATAATAAATTCATAAAAGAACCACACTTCATGAATGTTTTTTGTGACAAACAACTATGTGCTCCAATCACTCTATCACAAAAAATAAAAGTTGTAGAAATGATTGGAAACTCAAGAAAGCCATGACTTTGTCCTTCACAAGTGTATGTAAACTTTTGACCACGACTGTGTGTATATATGTATATATATATATATATATATATATATATATATATATATTAGCAGTGTTTGGACCAGAGGTGGGTAGTAACGCGCTACATTTACTCCGTTACATCTACTTGAGTAACTTTTGGGATAAATTGTACTTCTAAGAGTAGTTTTAATGCAACATACTTTTACTTTTACTTGAGTATATTTATAGAGAAGAAACGCTACTTTTACTCCGCTACTTTTATCTACATTCAGCTCGCTACTCGCTACTAATTTTTATCCATCTGTTAATGCACGCTTTGTTTGTTTTGGTCTGTCAGACAGACCTTCATAGTGCCTGCGTTTCAACAAATACAGTCACTGGTGACGTTCACTCCATTCCACCAATCAGATGAAGTCACTGGTGACGTTGGACCAATCAAACAGAGCCAGGGGTCACATGACCTGACTTAAACAAGTGTAAAAAACTTATTGGGGTGTTACCATTTAGTGGTCAATTGTACGGAATATGTACTGTACTGTGTAATCTACTAATACAAGTTCCAATCAATCAATCAAAAGTGTGAAGGAAAAAAGACAATTTTTTATTTCAACCGTACACTCCGTCAAAAGCCTAAAGACTGACTGCACAGTTCCTGTCTTCACAATAAAAGTGCCGCTCCATTGCGCCTGCGCTTTCAAAATAAGAGTCTCCGAAAGCCTGCGCAAACAAGCTAGCAAGCTACGGAGTTTGCCGCCAATGTATTTCTTGTAAAGTGTATAAAAAACGAATATGGAAGCTGGACATATAAGATGCCAAAAACCAACCACTTTCATGTGGTATTAGACAGAAAGGAGGAACTTTTTTTCTCCTCCATTTGAAAACGTGGACGTTTGTCATCACTACTGTCTGATTACAATCAATGCAAGTCATCAGAATCAGGTAATACACCAACTTATATTCTTGTCTTCATGAAAGAAAGGAATCTATATGTGTTAAACATGCATGTATATTCATTAAAACACTATTAACATGTAAACAAAAACGGCAAAAAAAAAAATATAAATTATATACTGCATATATCAATGTATGTATATATATATATATATATATATATATATATATATATATATATGTGTGTGTGTATATATATATATATATATATATGTGTGTGTGTGTGTACCGGTATGTATATATATATATATATATATATATATATATATATATATATATACATATACGGTATATATATATATGATATGTGTGTGTATGTTACTCATCAGTTACTCAGTACTTGAGTAGTTTTTTTACAACATACTTTTTACTTTTACTCAAGTAAATATTTGGGTGACTACTCCTTACTTTTACTTGAGTAATAAATCTCTAAAGTAACAGTACTCTTACTTGAGTACAATTTCTGGCTACTCTACCCACCTCTGGTTGGGACTAACGGCGTTACTGTAACGCCGTTAGTTTCGGTGGTAACTAGTAATCTAACGTGTTATTTTTTATATTCAGTAACTCAGTTACCGTTACTACATGATGCGTTACTGCGTTATTTTACCTTATTTTTTAATGTAGTATCGGCTAGAAACAGAAGAAGTGTCGTCCTTCTGTCTCACAAGGAAAAGAAAAGGCGTGCTTTCCTCGACCGAGGAGCGGAGCGCAGGGGAGACGTTCCTCCAGGGCCTATGTACTTTGGGGCTAACACCCTTCACTTTACCCGGCAGTGGGTCTTTACAGCTCCGGACTCGAGGGTGAATGACGAGGCCGGCGGTTTGTTGCAACTTTGCGACTTTATTGGTGTCTTACACGCAGCCATCCACCAAGCTAGAACACCTGCACGCGCTCACTGTTGCGCTCCCTCACCTCTCTCGCCCACTCACTCACTGATATCACTCACCTCACATGCTGTCATATCTTAAAGGGCCACACACACATACGCTACTCTCATAACAACTAACAAGACATCATGGTGAAGCCAGAAGTCGAGTTTCTTAACATGGAGACATTCTCAATACTTTTCTTTTGTCGAGCACAAAGAAAAGAACATTTTAGTTAAATGTAAGTTGTGTCTTGGATCAAAGATCCTATCTACTTAAAGTTAAAGTGCCAATGATTGTCACACACACACACACTAGGTGTGGTGAAATTATTCTCTGCATTTGACCCATCCCCCTTGATCACCCCCTGGGAAGTGAGGGGAGCAGTGAGCAGCAGCAGTGACCGCGCCCGGGAATACTGGCCAAAACAGCAATTCAAGTCTGCTGAAACAGCTACATAAATGGTAAATGGGTTATACTTGTATAGCTTTTCTACCTTTTTAAGGAACTCAAAGCGCTTTGACACTATTTCCACATTCACACACTGATGGAGGGAGCTGCCATGTAAGGCACTAACCAGGACCCATCAGGAGCAAGGGTGAAGTGTCTTGGTCAAGGACACAACGGACGTGACTAGGATGGTAGAAGGTGGGGATTGAACCAGTAACCCTCAGATTGCTGGCACGGCCACTCTACCAACTTCGCACATAAGCAACATGCTTCAACGAAGCTAGTAAAGAGAGACACAGACTCCGATGCCACTTCACCTCCACCTAAGGATTTTAACGGAGGGACTGCTAGCCAGGACAACATTGTTAGAGCCATTGCAGCGTATGTGCTAGAAGACATGCAGGCTATTTCTACAGTGGAGTCAACCGTTTTCAGGCAGCTAATTAGCATGATAGCGGCGTCAAACAACAAATGGCACAGAAAACATGTTTCAAGTACCTGGACAGTGAGTACATAAACATGGAAAGCGAGCTAAAGAAAACACTCCAAACTCTGCCTCTACTCTTTCATTCTAGACTTCTAGAGTGTTTGATTATCACATCACTCTAAATGTATAGACTATAAAGTTCACAAACATAAAGAGGGATGCTAGTGGGCCAGGCCAATCTTTCCTTATCTCTAAACTCAAACTGGGGAAATGTGTAGAGTGTTCTGGGCTTCACTACAGTGTTGATCTCCTGAATACATGATTTTATTTCACAATTCCTTGAGAGAGAAAAATGCCTGGTTAGGCTTTGTGTATGTCACGTGTGCCTTCCTTGGGTGAAGCCAGCTTTACAGCTATGTTGTTATTATGCGGTTTGTTACTTATGTATGTTATGTTGCAGCTATTTAAAATAGTTTTGTCAATTTGTTCTGGCCTGAAATAATTTGGCCCTTTGAAACATATCTTTGTCTTTGTGTGTTGTATGTAGACCACATTGTTTGTGTGTTGTATGTAGAGCACATTGTTTGTGTGTTGTATGTAGAGCACATTGTTTGTGTGTTGTATGTAGAGCACATTGTTTGTGTGTTGTATGTAGAGCACATTGCTTAGCAGAGTTGAGTGATGCAAATGCATGTCAAGTTGATGAACACATTGTATTATTCTCCAGTGCAATAACAGTACTGACATGAAGGCTAAAAGGGCATTAATGGGAGCCTTAAAAAAAAAAAGGAGAAAAAAAGAAATAACTAAATAGTTACTTTTCACAGTAACACATTACTTTTTGGTGTAAGTAACTGAGTTAGTAACTCAGTTACTTTTGAAATAAAGTAACTAGTAACTGTAACTAGCTACTGGTTTTCAGTAACTAACCCAACACTGTATATTAGAGATGTCCGATAATGGCTTTTTTGCCGATATCCGATATTCCGATATTGTCCAACTCTTAATTACCGATTTCGATATCAACCGATACCGATATATACAGCCGTGGAATGAACACATTATTATGCCTAATATTGTTGGGATGCCCCGCTGGATGCATTGAACAATGTAACAAGGTTTTCCAAAATAAATCAATTCAAGTAAAGGAAAAAAGTGCCAACATGGCACTGCCATATTTATTATTGAAGTCACAAAGTGCATAATTTTTTTTAACATGCCTCAAAACAGCAGCTTGGAATTTGGGACATGCTCTCCCTGAGAGAGCATGGGGAGGTTGGGGGAGGCGTATATTGTAGTGTCCCGGAAGAGTTAGTGCTGCAAGGGGTTCTGGGTATTTGTTCTGTTGTGTTTATGTTGTGTTACGGTGCGGATGTTCTCCCGAAATGTGTTTGTCATTCTTGTTTGGTGTGGGTTCACAGTGTGGTGCATATTTGTAACAGTGTTCAACTTGTTTATACGGCCACCCTCAGTGTGACCTGTATGGCTTGAGTGTGTGAACAGCCGTAGATATTATGTGATTAGGCCGGCACGCAAAGGCAGTGCCTTTTAAGGTTTATTGGTGCTCTGTACTTCTCCCTACGTTTAAAAAGGCATACATTTTACTTTTTGAAAGCGATACCGATAATTTTCGATATTACATTCTAAAGCATTTATCGGCTGATAATATTGGCAGTCCAATATTATCGGACATCTGTAATATATATATACAGGTAAAAGCCAGTAAATTAGAATATTTTGAAAAACTTGATTTATTTCAGTAATTGCATTCAAAAGGTGTAACTTGTACATTATATTTATTCATTGCACACAGACTGATGCATTCAAATGTTTATTTCATTTAATTTTGATGATTTGAAGTGGCAACAAATGAAAATCCAAAATTCCGTGTGTCACAAAATTAGAATATTACTTAAGGCTAATACAAAAAAGGGATTTTTAGAAATGTTGGCCAACTGAAAAGTATGAAAATGAAAAATATGAGCATGTACAATACTCAATACTTGGTTGGAGCTCCTTTTGCCTCAATTACTGCGTTAATGCGGCGTGGCATGGAGTCGATGAGTTTCTGGCACTGCTCAGGTGTTATGAGAGCCCAGGTTGCTCTGATAGTGGCCTTCAACTCTTCTGCGTTTTTGGGTCTGGCATTCTGCATCTTCCTTTTCACAATACCCCACAGATTTTCTATGGGGCTAAGGTCAGGGGAGTTGGCGGGCCAATTTAGAACAGAAATACCATGGTCCGTAAACCAGGCACGGGTAGATTTTGCGCTGTGTGCAGGCGCCAAGTCCTGTTGGAACTTGAAATCTCCATCTCCATAGAGCAGGTCAGCAGCAGGAAGCATGAAGTGCTCTAAAACTTGCTGGTAGACGGCTGCGTTGACCCTGGATCTCAGGAAACAGAGTGGACCGACACCAGCAGATGACATGGCACCCCAAACCATCACTGATGGTGGAAACTTTACACTAGACTTCAGGCAACGTGGATCCTGTGCCTCTCCTGTCTTCCTCCAGACTCTGGGACCTCGATTTCCAAAGGAAATGCAAAATCTGCATGGTTAGGTGATGGTTTGGGGTGCCATGTCATCTGCTGGTGTCGGTCCACTCTGTTTCCTGAGATCCAGGGTCAACGCAGCCGTCTACCAGCAAGTTTTAGAGCACTTCATGCTTCCTGCTGCTGACCTGCTCTATGGAGATGGAGATTTCAAGTTCCAACAGGACTTGGCGCCTGCACACAGCGCAAAATCTACCCGTGCCTGGTTTACGGACCATGGTATTTCTGTTTTAAATTGGCCCGCCAACTCCCCTGACCTTAGCCCCATAGAAAATCTGTGGGGTATTGTGAAAAGGAAGATGCAGAATGCCAGACCCAAAAACGCAGAAGAGTTGAAGGCCACTATCAGAGCAACCTGGGCTCTCATAACACCTGAGCAGTGCCAGAAACTCATCGACTCCATGCCACGCCGCATTAACGCAGTAATTGAGGCAAAAGGAGCTCCAACCAAGTATTGAGTATTGTACATGCTCATATTTTTCATTTTCATATTTTTCAGTTGGCCAACATTTCTAAAAATCCCTTTTTTGTATTAGCCTTAAGTAATATTCTAATTTTGTGACACACGGAATTTTGGATTTTCATTTGTTGCCACTTCAAATCATCAAAATTAAATGAAATAAACATTTGAATGCATCAGTCTGTGTGCAATGAATAAATATAATGTACAAGTTACACCTTTTGAATGCAATTACTGAAATAAATCAAGTTTTTCAAAATATTCTAATTTACTGGCTTTTACCTGTATATACACACACACACACACACATATATATATATATATATATATATATATATATATATATATATATATATATATATATATATATATATATATATATATATATATGTGTATATATATATATATATGTATATATATATATATATATATATATATATATATAATTTACAGTAGATCATTTTGTGTGTGTGTGTGTGTGTGTGTGTGTATAGAATAGGATAGACTTTTATTTATCCCACAATGGGGAAATTAAATTGTTGCAGTGCAGGTTCTCACATACAGTAACATAATTCAAACGTAAAGAAAAACAAAAGATAGTGATGAATACTACATATTGCACACTAATATGTATAGATAATAAATACCATAAAACAAAAAACACTAACATTCGTATTGCGCACCAAGAAAAATGATCACAGTAATCACATAAGTGCGTTGCAAAGGTTGTCAAAATTATCGAGTTAACTCATTTGATCTATGAAAAACAAATGATCAAAGACGTTACATTTTCAATTATTAATTACGGTAGATTAAAGTATCCTATAGATTTTTATCGTACACGGTCTTTTACCTTAACTGCTATACGGTCAGTAATCATCAGATCATTGCATTACAAAATGAGTACACATGTTGGTGTCTTTTCTTAAGCAAATATTCACTATACAAGCAATCACCTTTGATTTATCATGATTGATACATACAGTACAGGCCAAAAGATTGGACACACCTTCTCATTCAATGCGTTTTCTTGATTTTTAATGCCTATTTACATTGTAGATTGTCACATCAAAACTATGAATG
Source organism: Nerophis lumbriciformis (assembly GCF_033978685.3). NCBI lineage: Eukaryota > Metazoa > Chordata > Actinopteri > Syngnathiformes > Syngnathidae > Nerophis > Nerophis lumbriciformis. The sequence continues at coordinate 21,937,151 of NC_084583.2, read as the reverse complement.
AACACATGTGGAGTTATGTACTTAACAAAAAAAGGTGAATTAAAACTGAAAACATGTCTTTTATTCTAGTTTCTTCAAAATAGCTACCCTTTGCTCTGATTACTGCTTTGCACACTCTTGGCATTCTCTCCATGAGCTTCAAGCGCACCTGTGAAGTGGAAACCATTAACTCTTGAAGTTCATAATCATGAAAATAAAGAAAACGCATTGAATGAGAAGGTGTATCCAAAGTTTTGGCCTGTACTGTATATGCATATGTATATATATATATATACAGTATATATATATATATTAGAGATGCGCGGATAGGCAATTATTTCATCCGCAACCGCATCAGAAAGTCGTCAACCATCCGCCATCCACCCGATGTAACATTTGATCAGAACCGCACCCGCCCGCACCCGCCCGTTGTTATATATCTAATATAGACGATGCAAGGCATTAGTGAGGTTATAAAGCTTTTGCCTGTTAAAGAAAGGAGACTGATCCAATGCAGCACAGACATTCGCGTGCCACGCTGTCACGACCCAGACGCACACCAGTGCGCAATCATATGGGAGCCGCGCTGAGCGCACCTCCAAGCGCGTCTCGCTGCCGGCGACGGCCGGGTATGGGCCCGACGCTCCAGCGCCATCCATTTTCAGGGCTAGTTGATTCGGCAGGTGGGTTGTTACACACTCCTTAGCGGGTTCCGACTTCCATGGCCACCGTCCTGCTGTCTATATCAACCAGGGTGAGCCCCACCCCTTTCGTGAGCGCACTGCGCGCGGAGTGACCCCTGTTACGAGCCCCCGGCCACGGGGGTGGCGGGCGGGTAAGCTGCTTACCTGCTGCGCGTGACGCCGGCCGCGGCGAAGGCGGATGAGGCGGGGTGTCGGTGCGGTGGTGACCCTGGACGTGCGTCGGGCCCTTCTCGCGGATCGCCTCAGCTACGGCTCCCGGTGGGGCCCTCTCGGGGGAAGGGGCCTCGGTCCCGGACCCCGGCGAGGCGTCCCTTCTCCGCTCCGTAAAAGTGTCCATCTCTTCTTTTTTTTTTTTCTTCTGTTGTGGCATATGCTGCAGGTGCCTGCTCGTTTTTCGTATGTGGGTAACAACATTTAACTATGTATATATATTTCCCAATTGGTTTAACTGCCACCCGCCTGAATCTATTTAAAATCTAATTTTTTTTTATTTCATCCGCCCGATCATCCGCGGACTCCGCGGTTGTGCCCGCAAACCGCTCATCTCTAATATATATATATATATATATATATATATATATATATATATATATATATATATATATATATATATATATATATATATATATATATATATATACATAGATTTGATGTATTCTTTCATTTATATTTTGACGAAGTTGCAGTATTTATTGCCTCACAACTGTAACTTTAGGTTTAATTTGAGATGATTTTATGATCAGGACTTGATTTATATGGGGAACAAATTTGATGGCATATTCAATATCTGACATCTCCCATTTCAGCTACCATTTTGTTTAATCTTCTCAACGGTCAATACTATACAAATTAAAGTATGGTATATTTTAGAGTAGTCTGAGTTCAGCTTGCAAAGTGGTATAGAATTACCATCTGAAAATAAGTCAATATTGTTCTCTAAACATTGGGCAATGCAAGTAAGTATACCGCATGTCCAAATTGTGTCGGAAATGTCAGTATTTAAAGTAAACACCATGCTATTTTTTATAGTATTGTATACTGTAATTAAAATAGGTTCAAGTTTACTGCATTAGAAACAATAAAGGATTCACTAAACTGCTACCTAATTATGTCATCCTATGTATTCAAAATAAAGTCAACCTTATTTTCTGTCTTTAGACTGTGCTGACAAGGTGGAAAGATATTACCATGGGATGTACCGCATCGAACTTCTTAGTAGTGTGCACACTCTGGAATTCACTCCGATTGGCAAGCCGGACCAAACAACGATCCTGTGGAACCGCACCGACCCTCAAGGCCGTCAGGCAGGCAGGGGCCAGTTCAAGAACGATTATTGGGAGATTTCAGATCTCACACAGGACGATAACGGCTACTACAACTTGAGGCGAAAGAGCCACGCGTTGTTGTCCAGGAAAATGCTGACAGTCACAGGTGACTATTGCTAGAAAATACTTTTTCTTTAAACTGTCCTTTTTGTATTGTACTGCTAGAGCACTAGGATGTTGTTGCATTAAGTCCTTAAACAAGAATTGCATTTAATTTCCAACACAACAATATAATCAAAACACAATAGCACAGCTCAAAACAGTCGTCTGAAAAATAAATAAACACATTGAAAAAAACCGAGGAATGTGTCCGAAAAGGAGCAGGAAGAAGCTTATGGTGTCATGGCTTTTTCTTAAACCCAGATACATTCATGAAATTATTTGTACGTATAACCTTACTAATAAATACAATCATACATTGCATAATCACCTGATACACAACAATTTACAATATGGAGCTAGAGCAGGGTGTCAAACAAGGTTACACGGAGGGCCACATTGCAGATAAGAGGGCCGCTTGTAACCCTATATAATTTATGAATATACATGTATAAGAATTCACCTCATGATATTATAAAATTAATTGCTGTGCATTTGATTATTGTATTCGTACACTGTAAAAAAAAAATAGTAAAACAAAAACAAAAAACCTCTGGGTGTTGTTGATAAATGGCTTTTGCTTTGCATAGTAGAGTTTTAACTTGCACTGACAGATGTAGTGACAAACTGTAGTTACTGACAGTGGTTTTCTGAAGTGTTCCTGAGTCCATGTGGTGATATCCTTTACACACTGATGTCGGTTTTTTGATGCAGTACCGCCCGAGGGATCCAAGGTCACGGGCATTCAATGTTACGTGCAGTGATTTCTCCAGATTCTCTGAACCTTTTGATGGTATTGCAGACCTTAGATGGTAAAATTCCCTAAATTCCTTGCAATAGCTTGTTGAGAAAAGTTGGCAGCTGAGTCGCCACAATTTCACCGTAAAATTTACGATGGTTTTTACAGCATATTACTGTAAATGGAAAAACGGTACTATAGTTTTTTTTTTTACTGTAAAATCTATTGTCATTTCTATAACTTGCTTTGATATAACTCAAGCAGCTATTTTATTATGTTTTACTTTTAAAAAGTTTGAAATTAATGATAGTACCCCAAAAGGGACAAGCGGTAGAAAAATGGATGGATGGATTATATTTGTTGCATTATTAGATAATAAAGTTTAAAATATACTCAATAGCATGCAATAAATGTATTTCTGTCTGTCACAATGAAAAGATAACATTTAGTAAATGATAAAATGCTTCGTTGACTCATATTATTTCAGGGCTTTCGCGGGCCGCATTAAATGATGTGGCGGGCCAAATCTGGCCCCCGGGCCTTGAGTTTGACACCTGTGAGCTAGAGGATACATAATAATAATACACCATTACATCCTCACATTATATTGTAAATACATGACACCCTCAAAACATTTTCCACAGTGCCGCCCCAGGTTGAATTGGGAGCCCTAAGCAGAAATCATACCTGCCAACTACTCCGGTTTTCCCGTAATTAGTACGGTTTTCATCAACCTATTCCGGGTTACGGTTGCAGTGATAAAAAATACGGTTTTTCATTCATTAAAAAAAATTATTTAAAAAAAAAAAGTTTTATTCACGAAATCGCGTAACAACAATGACAATCGACACTGCTTCCCGTAACTTCCTATCGAGCCATTCCGAATGCCATGCGCGAGGCTATTTATAGCACCGCTGACAAGCACCAGGCACCAGTTGCCATTGTTTCCAAACGAGCGAACGATCATGGAATCAGCCGGAGAAAAATCGCAAACGAGTCTTAAACCGAAAAGAAAACTGCAGTCATTCCGTGAAGAATATTCAAAAGCCTATCCGGGAATAATTATCCCTTCCAAAAAGGGTGAAAACTACGCGAATTGCACCTTGTGCAGACAAGGAATTAGCGATGTAAAAGACCACGTTGGGACAAAAAAACACAAGTCTAATGCCGTTACTAAATTTGGATTTTAGCCACAAAAAGGTAATAACACCAATGTTATCTATTGGAATTGTTTAGTACTGTTATACTGTTAAAAGTGTTTATACTATTTATGCTTTCAAGTCCAAGTTGAAGAAATCTTGTTAAATGTTGACAGCATAACTACCAAAATACAGAAGTATGTCCTTAATATTTTTGCAGTGCTATTTCTGTTGAAAAGTTAAAATGATTACATTAGAGATGTGATGTGCCACTTTTCAAGTGTCTGATGGCTTAAATTCATTTTCATGAATTTTTCATATTTTGAATTCTTTTGAAAGGCTTACAAAAAAACTACATTTGAATTGTAATTCCATGCTATTGACAGGACTATTAATTTTAATGAAGTTAGCTTACCATGTTTACAGTATGATAATTGTGATAGAAATGTGAATTTTAGGCACAGAATATTTTTTTACAATTGAACAAGGCAGTAGATTATACAAGCTTGGACAGAAAGTTAATAATGACACCAATTTTTTTTTTAATGGAATTGTTTAGTACTGTTTTACCATTTGTTTACTGTAAAAAGTGTTTATACTGTTTATACTTTCAATTAACAAATTGAAGTCTTGTGAAAGGTTGACAGGATAACTGGCATTAACTGTCGAAATCATTTCAAACTATTGAAGTTAGCTTACAGAATAAACATGTCAATCAACCCATATGATTTTTGCTGTAATATTTTTGTTTTGAAAAGTCACTGTGACTGATAGAAAAGTGATGGTTTTAGCAACATTTTAACCTGTCTGAATGCTAATAATCATTTTGCGTCGGGGGGGGGGCGAAGCCTGAACCCCCCACCAGAACTTTGTCCTGGACCTACCAGGGCCTGCGGCCCCTGGACCCTGGCTACTAGGTTTTTCTGATTTCAAAAGTTGGCAGGTATGAGAAATGTATGTGGAGCCTGGCCCCCTGCCTATTACAAAAAATGTTCACACTTTTATTTGTGAAACTATTTTTATACTTTTTTTAATTAAACTTGAATTCAATTCTGTTCAAATAGATAGTTTGATAATATTACAACATCATTAAAACATACATGTTTACACCTACGAGGGCTCTTAAGCTTTTTCACCGCGGGGGCCCAACTTTACCACTCAAATAGTAACACGGAATTAGTCATTTTTAATCATCTTCGATCAATATATCTCACCTACTTAGTTTACAACCTTGTCAAAAGACATGAAAGCATGTGTTGATCATTATTTATCTACCTTGCTCCCTTTGTCCAACCACACATTCTGACACAAAAAACATGTCTTATCCAATCCCACAACAGAGCAGAGCAGAAGCCATGAACCCAAGGAGGGTGCGACTTGTTTCATACAATACCCTTCTTCCTTCGTTCCATGGGACGTCACCTTCACTCCGAGTCGGGAGGGGGATCACAAAGATCTGATGAGGGCTGGAAATTGGGATTTTAAGCACCGACTCCACCCGGACAGTTACGGCCTAGAAATCTTTCCTGTGGAAAGCAAAGACTCTGGCCTCTACGAGTTCCGGGACAAAGATGGCCACTTGGGGTTATTGGCCAGTGTGGACGTGGAAGAGGGTGAGACTATTGGAGGAATATTCTAGGGCTGCAGCTAACGATTATTTTTCTATCGATTAATCTATAGATTATTTTTTTCGATTAATCGGTTAATCTATAGATTATTTGTTCGATTAATCTATAGATTATTTTTCCTTTTACCGATTTTTTTTTTTAATTTAAAATGAAGAGGAAAAAATAAATGTAGGCCAGTTTTTTCAAAAGGCATGGCTTTTATTTACCAAAAAAAAAGTATGGCCACTCAGTCAACATTGACAACAACATGACAAAATATTCTGTAACAATGTAAACATTTAAAACTTTTAACATTTAACAAAATTAAAAGTAGCTTATTTGCTTTTTAATGTGCAAATATAAAAGTAAACATCCAGTGCAAATCTTAATATTCTGGAATAGTATAAGCATTTCAAAAGTAAAAGTATTGCTTATTTTGCTTAAAAATGTGCAAAAATAAAGATAAACATCCAATACAAAAAAAGTGCAAAACGGAAATATTCTGTAACAAGTGTAAACATTTCAACAAAAGTAAAAGTATTGCTTATTTGCTAAAATGTGCAAAAATAAAGCTAAACATCCAATACACAAAAGTGTACAGTGTAAACATTTCAACAAAAGTAAAAGTATTGCTTATTTTGCTTAATAACACAACAATGATAGTATGATTAAAGTGAAAGTTAATTGTTGGTTTGTACATAGTATATGTAACTGTTAATGTTGTAAAAGGTATTTGCACAACTAATTAACGTTAGCGTTTGTGACACGTCTTGTGCCGTGGGGTTCTTTCAGGACCGACAGACTGAACGCCAGACGGCTTTGCCAGGTTTACAATCTTTTAATTTTACACAAAGTCTTTTCTCTTCCAACTGCGCGGATCGCGCACCTGGGCACGATTGCGGCGTCGCTCCCGGCGCGCCCCGCCTCGCCGCTCGCTCGCCGCCGCCGCCTCTCCACAGCGTTAAAGAGGAGCGCGTCTTTGTAAACACTGAACAGGCACGCCAAACGCGCCTCTCAGAGCGAAACGGTGCTTTAGTTTATGAATTTACAACGCAGATAGAAATGACACATTCATGTTTTTGTGTAATAATGACAACGTATACGCACGCGGACGATTGACTTGTTGATGGTGATGGCAAGAACGCTGTCGGGGGTTTTCTTTTCAAATGTTCGTTCATAGGCCATTTCCGCTCGACACAGTGTGCATACAACAACATTATTAGGCCGTTTATTGAAATACTCCCACACTTTTGACGACTTTTGGCGTGCTTTTTTCCCCTCGCTCGCATCGTCTGCTTTGCGCTCCGCCATGACAGTAAAGTAGAGTGACGTAAATATGCGACGCGCCGACGCACAAAAACGGCGTCGACGTATTTACGTAACCGATGACGTCGACTACGTCGACGCGTCGTTTCAGCCTTAGAATATTCTAATTATGCTGTCATGATTTTACGCCTCAATTATGTCTCTTCTTCTACAGCTCACACTCCTGCATATGTTTACGTCATCTTGTTTGTCGTCTTCGTTGCGGGGGTGGCGATCTGCTGTTGCTGCGTCAGAAGATGCTGCTGTAAAAAGAAAGCCTCCAAAACAAACACTCCTCAGTTAACATCAAATACGCCAATAACGCCTGCTGTGTATTACCACGTAAGCACCCACTCAAGAAGCCTTCACCCTGGCAAACTTTACACCAAAACACCTTTCTTCTAATTGCAGGGCCCAACTCAACCCAAAGGAACAAGTTACTCTGTGGCGCCACCTGCTGCAGCTTTCTCATATCAGCCGAGTCCTGCTCATGCAGCAGTTCCAGCGCCTGCAGCCCTTCCCGCCTATCAACCCTACACGCCGGTCAGCGCTACGGAACCTCCTGCAACAGGACCACCTGTAATGTCTTTTTCTCTTTTTTTACATCTAACAAGCCGTTTCTAATACAAACCCTGGGAAATTGTGTTAGATGTAAATATAAACAATGATTTGCAAATAATTTTCAACCCATATTCAGTTGAATATGCTACAAAGACAACATATTTGATGTTCAAACTGATTAACATTTTTTTTGTGCAAATAATCATTAACTTTAGAATTTGATGCCAGCAACACTCAATCAATCAATCAATCAATCAATCAATCAATCAATGTTTATTTATATAGCCCTAAATCACAAGTGTCTCAAAGGGCTGCACAAGCCACAACGACATCCTCGGTACAAAGCCCACATAAGGGCAAGGAAAAACTCACCCCAGTGGGACGTCGATGTGAATGACTATGAGAAACCTTGGAGAGGACCGCATATGTGGGTAACCCCCCCCAAACCCCCCCCACCCTCTAGGGGAGACCGAAAGCAATGGATGTCGAGTGGGTCTGACATAATATTGTAAGAGTCCAGTCCATAGTGGATCTAACATAATAGTGAGAGTCCAGTCCATAGTGGATCTAACATAATAGTGAGAGTCCAGTCCATAGTGGATCTAACATAATAGTAAGAGTCCAGTCCATAGTGGGGCCAGCAGGACACCATCCCGAGCGGAGACGGGTCAGCAGCGCAGAGATGTTCCCAGCCGATGCACAGGCGAGCGGTCCACCCCGGGTCCCGACTCTGGACAGCCAGCACTTCATCCATGGCCACCGGACCTGTGGCCCTCCCCCCCCCCTCCACAAGGAATAGGGGAGCAGAGGAGAAAAGAAAAGAAACGGCAGATCAACTGGTCTAACAGGGGGGCTATTTAAAGGCTGGAGTATACAAATGAGTTTTAAGATGGGACTTAAATGCTTCTACTGAGGTAGCATCTCTAATTGTTACCGGGAGGGCATTCCATAGTACTGGAGCCCCAATAGAAAACGCTCTATAGCCCGCAGACTTTTTTTGGGCTCTGGGAATCACTAATAAGCCGGAGTACTTTGAAGGCAGATTTCTTGCCGGGACATATGGTACAATGCAATCGACAAGATAGGACGGAGCTAGACCGTGTAGTATTTTATATGTAAGTAGTAAAACCTTAAAGTCGTTTATTATACGTAGTGCACTTTAAATAGTTTCGACCATATCTCGGAATTGATACGACGGGAATTTTCAGATCGTTTGCTTGATGCTGCGATCGACTGAACGCATCATGATTTGCCACCTCAGTAGAATGCATATCTACCCCTGACACATTCACAACAGAAAACACATTATGTGAGTTGTGTGTTATTCTAAGAAAATTGCTATGCGTACAGGAATTATCCAGCCTGGCGCTGGCTAGGTCTAGCTTAACTGACTCCTCACCCGGACTAGCAGGCTCTGTAATTGCCTGTGACTGGGCTTGCTCTAGTGTAGTTAGTCAAATGTGACTTAAACAGTAGTCTATGTTTTTAGACAGGATGATGGTGCCTTCCTGGTTAGGGTGAACACGTGACAAAGAAGTTGGGAAAGGTGGCAATAAATACTGATAAAGTTGAGGAATGCCCATCAAACATTTATTTGGAACATCTCACAGTTTCCGGATTGTTAAAGTGTAAAAGCCAGCATGTGTGATGGTATGGAGGTGTATTAGTGGCCAAGACATGGGTAACTTACACATCTGTGAAGGCACCATTAATGCTGAAAGGTACATACAGCTTTTGGAGCAACACAAGCAACGTTACCATGGACGCCCCTGCTTATTCCAGCAAGACAATGCCAAGCCACGTGTTACATCAACGTGGCTTCATAGTAAAAGAGTGCGGGTACTAGACTGGCCTGCCTGTAGTCCAGACCTGTCTCCCATTGAAAATGTGTGGCGCATTATGAAGCCTAAAATAGCACAACGGAGACCCCCGGACTGTTGAACAACTTAAGCTGTACATCAAGCAAGAATGGGAAAGAATTCCACCTGAGAAGCTTCAAAAATGTGTCTCCTCAGTTCCCAAAACTTTACTGAGTGTTGTTAAAAGGAAAGGCCATGTAACACAGTGGTGAACATGCCCTTTCCCAACTACTTTGGCACGTGTTGCAGCCATGAAATTCTAAGTTAATTATTATTTGCAAAAAAAAAATAAAGTTTATGAGTTTGAACATCAAATATCTTGTCTTTGTAGCATATTCAACTGAATATGGCTTGAAAAGGATTTGCAAATCATTGTATTCCGTTTATATTTACATCTAACACAATTTCCCAACTCATATGGAAACGGGGTTTGTATTTTAACGACAAAATATTAATAACGATGTCTGTTTACGGATGCGAGCTAGTGTGGCTGCAACCACTAAATTCTGGGCCTTCATCCCACCCTAAACCCAAGGTCGCCGCGCCATACACAAACTCTTGATATGTTTGCGTACACTAAAAAAACCTAATTATTGCATGAATGTGGTTACAAACAGCTTTTTTAAAAACACCGGTCTAGAACAGAGTCGGTGACCCCTAAGGAGGGGGGCTGCAGAGGTACTGCATGGGGTTTGATACATTTTTGGTTGATTAGACTTTAAAAATTTTTTTTTTTTTAATCTTTACATCCCCAAGCAATTTTTCCACAAATTTAAATAACAAGCTACATGTAGCAACACTAAATGGGCCCGAGTGTGTGAATGTGAGTGTGAATGTTGTCTGTCTATCTGTGTTGGCCCTGCGATGAGGTGGCGACTTGTCCAGGGTGTACGCCGCCTTCCGCCCGATTGCAGCTGAGATAGGCTCCAGCACCCCCCGTGCCCCTGAACGGGACAAGCGGTAGAAAATGGATGGATGTAGCTAAAATATGTAGCTTAATTAAAACCTCTAAAGGCTTAGTGGCCACATGCGTGGACAGCTCCTTTTAGCTCTTATTTCCAAAATGGTGTACACTACTGAATTGGGGTCTTATGGCCACTTATGTGGACACTTATACTGCCATCTGGTGGTGTCAGAAGAGTATAACATACAATGGAATTTGGAAAAAAAAAAGGGTAAAAATAAGAATTAGCATGTCACTACACATGAAGTACACAGTTGTGTACTTATGGACTTAAGTACATCATATCAAAAGATGATTCTTAGTTTGTATTCTAATTACGGTCCAATAAGCCCAAATAGCAAAGCGAAATAAAAAAAGCATGTAAACAAACAGCTTGGGCCTTAAGAGGTTAAAAAAAAAAATCTTTACATCCCCAAGCAATTTTTCCACACATTTAAATAACAAGCTACATGTAGCAACACTAAATAGTCCTGAGTGTGTGAATGTGAGTGTGAATGTTTTCTGTCCATCTGTGTTGGCCCTGCGATGAGGTGGTAACTTGTCCAGGGTGTACGCCGCCTATATATATATATATATACTGTATATATGTGTGTGTATGTATATATGTATATATATATATATATGTATATATGTATATATATATATATATATATATATATATATATATATATATATACATATAACCAGAGTACCCAATGTTTTGTCTGGCGACTGCATATCGTCTTTATTCACGGAGATGCGCACTGTAACATTCTATTGTTTCACCAACAGATGTTCAACACAGTGGTCGTCCATCCCAGCCCAGGGCAGCTTGAGGTACACACACACACACACACACACACACACACACACATACACACACACATACTACGCAATTTCTTTTCTAACCTAAATCCACTGTTGTGTTTTCCATTGTTGGCGAAAAGACAGCATTCTAGGGATCAGGGTTTTATGTTGCCGATTCCGATATCGATCATCCATGAGTGAGATCGGCCGATACCAATACAGATCACGTGCACATTTTGACACTGTAAAATTTTCCCTTTTATTTATATGATAATTGTGATTGACAGTGCAACAATATCAACACAATCTTCAAACTCGTTGATTATTCTCTTTCATTACATACAATTGTTTGAGGAAAACAAAGTCAATAGTACACAATTATTACACAAAAGCAAAAACTATCTACTACTTTTGGAAATGTTCCCTGAGTTTGTAAACGTTAACAAAAACGACAGAAAATAATTTGAGGAAAATAAAAATATTGATTTGTACTGATACTACCCTTGGTGTCGACACCACCAATTTATGGATTGATCTGCCGTCCTTTTATGTGTCGTGTGCTGACTGTGACAATGTTGACACACCAACGGTTGTTGTTACATCATCCTCTCTCTAGGCCAGTGTTTTTCAACCACTGTGCCGCGGCACACTAATGTGCCGTGAGATACAGTCTGGTGTGCCGTGGGAGATGATCTAATTTCACCTATTTGGGTTAATATTTTTTGCAAAGCAGTAATTATAGTCTGCAAATGATGTGTTGTTGTTGAGTGTCGGTGCTGTCTAGAGCTCGGCAGAGTAACCGTGTAATACTCTTCCATATCAGTAGGTGGCAGCAGGCAGCTAATTGCTTTGTAGATGTCAGGAACAGCAGGAGGCAGTGTGCAGGTAAAAAGGTGTCTTATGCTTAAACCAAAAATTAACAAAAGGTGAGTGCCCCTAAGAAAAGGCATTGAAGCTTAGGGAAGGCAATGCAGAACGAAAGTAAAACTGAACTGGCTACAAAGTAAACAAAAACAGAATGCTGGACGACAGCAAAGACTTACTGTGGAGCAAAGACGGCGTCCACAAAGTACATCCCAACATGACGTGACAATCAACAATGTCCCCACAAAGAAAGAATAAAACAACTGATATATTCTTGATTGCTAAAACAAAGCAGATGCGAGAAATATTGCTCAAAGGAAGACAAGACAATACCAAAAATAAAGAAAAAGCCACCAAAATAGGAAGTAAAACACTACACACAGGAAAACAGCAAAAAACTCAACAAGTCAGGGTGTGATGTGACAGGTGGTGACAGTACACTAGAGATGCGCGGTTTGCGGGCACAACCGCGGAGTCCGCGGATCGGGCGGATGAAATTTAAAAAAATTAGATTTTATCCGCGGGTCGGGTCGGGTCGGGTCGGGTCGGGCGGTTGAAATAAAAAAAAATTAGATTTTAAATAGATTCAGGCGGGTGGCAGTTAAACCAATTGGGAAATATATATACATAGTTAAATGTTGTTACCCACATACGAAAAACGAGCAGGCACCTGCTGCATATGCCACAACAGAAGAAAAGAAAAGAAAAGAGATGGACACTTTTACGGAGCGGAGAAGGGACGCCTCGCCGGGGTCCGGGACCGAGGCCCCTTCCCCTGAGAGGGCCCCACCGGGAACCGTAGCTGAGGCGATCCGCGAGAAGGGCCCGACGCACGTCCAGGGTCACTACCGCGCCCACCGCACCGACACCCCGCCTCGTCCGCCTTCGCCGCGGCCGGCGTCACGCGCAGCAGGTAAGCAGCTTACCTGCCCGCCACCCCCGTGGCCGGGGGCTCGTAACAGGGGTCACTCCGCGCGCTCCGCCCGTGCAGCTTACCTGCCCGCCACCCCTGTTGCCGGGGGCGCGTAACAGGGGTCACTCCGCGCGCAATGCGCTCATGAAAGGGGTGGGGCTCACCCTGGTTGATATAGACAGCAGGACGGTGGCCATGGAAGTCGGAACCCGCTAAGGAGTGTGTAACAACCCACCTGCCGAATCAACTAGCCCTGAAAATGGATGGCGCTGGAGCGTCGGGCCCATACCCGGCCGTCGCCGGCAGCGAGACGCGCTTGGAGGTGCGCTCAGCGCGACTTCCATATGATTGCGCACTGGTGTGCGTCTGGGTCGTGACAGCGTGGCACGCGAATGTCTGTGCTGCATTGGATCAGTCTCCTTTCTTTAACAGGCAAAAGCTTTATAACCTCACCATACCTGCCAACTTTTGAAATCAGAAAAACCTAGTAGCCAGGGTCCAGGGGCCGCAGGCCCCGGTAGGTCCAGGACAAAGTCCTGGTGGAGGGTTCAGGGCTTCGCCCCCCGACGCAAAATGATTATTAGCATTCAGAAAGGTAAAATGTTGCTAAAACCATCACTTTTCTATCAGTCACAGTGACTTTTCAAAACAAAAATATTACAGCAAAAATCATATGGGTTGATTGACATGTTTATTCTGTAAGCTAACTTCAATAGTTTGAAATTATTTTGACAGTTAATGCCAGTTATCCTGTCAACCTTTCACAAGACTTCAATTTGTTAATTGAAAGTATAAACAGTATAAACACTTTTTACAGTAAACAAATGGTAAAACAGTACTAAACAATTCCATTAAAAAAAAATTGGTGTCATTATTAACTTTCTGTCCAAGCTTGTATAATCTACTGCCTTGTTCAATTGTAAAAAATATTCTGTGCCTAAAATTCACATTTCTATCACAATGATCATACTGTAAACATGGTAAGCTAACTTCATTAAAATTAATAGTCCTGTCAATAGCATGGAATTACAATTCAAATGTAGTTTTTTCGTAAACCTTTCAAAAGAATTCAAAATATGAAAAATGAATGAAAATGAATTTAAGCCATCAGACACTTGAAAAGTGGCACATCACATCTCTAATGTAATCATTTTAACTTTTCAACAGAAATAGCACTGCAAAAATATTAAGGACATACTTCTGTATTTTGGTAGTTATGCTGTCAACATTTAACAAGATTTCTTCAACTTGGACTTGAAAGCATAAATAGTATAAACACTTTTAACAGTATGTCGTGCTGTGAAATACAGCCGACAGGATTGCGCACCAAACACGAAGCAAGGCCAAAGCGCATGCATGGTGCAGGAGAACAAAGGACTTCTTTCATTTAAGGTTTGTGATAAACCATCAAACTCATTCGTTAAAAGGACTCTATAGTAATATAAAGCGAATTTTTCTGGACATTATCATGCAAGAAAAGTTTATTTTTGGGACCGCGATCACCGCGTAATGATTTTTAAAGGTTGCATTACAAACATTTAACTGTCCCATGTGATCAGCCAATGCGATTGGAAGTCCATGCTCAATTATTGCCTCCGTAAATAAAACTTCGGCATTTATCACATCCAAAGAATCTGTTTGGGCGACGAAAAACGTTGAAAGTTTTCCACTTGTATCGCTAGCAACGGCATTAGACTTGTGTTTTTTTTGTCCCAACGTGGTCTTTTACATCGCTAATTCCTCCGTGTCCGATCGAAAAATCTTGTCTGCACAAGGTGCAATTAGCGTAGTTTTCACCCTTTTTTTTTTTTTTTAATTAATGAAAAACCGTATTTTTTATCACTGCAACCGTAACCCGGAATAGGTTGATGAAAACCGTACGAATTACGGGAAAACCGGAGTAGTTGGCAGGTATGCCTCACTAATGCCTTGCATCGTCTATATTAGATATATACCTCGGAGTCTTGTTCACGAGTGAGGGAAGAGTGGATCGTGAGATCGACAGGCGGATCGGTGCGGCGTCTTCAGTAATGCGGACGCTGTATCGATCCGTTGTGGTGAAGAAGGAGCTGAGCCGGAAGGCAAAGCTCTCAATTTACCGGTCGATCTACGTTCCCATCCTCACCTATGGTCATGAGCTTTGGGTTATGACCGAAAGGACAAGATCACGGGTACAAGCGGCCGAAATGAGTTTCCTCCGCCGGGTGGCGGGGCTCTCCCTTAGAGATAGGGTGAGAAGCTCTGTCATCCGGGGGGAGCTCAAAGTAGAGCCGCTGCTCCTCCACATTGAGAGGAGCCAGATGAGGTTTGTTTGGGCATCTGGTCAGGATGCCACCCGAGCGCCTCCCTAAGGAGGTGTTTAGGGCATGTCCGACCGGTAGGAGGCCACGAGGAAGACCCAGGACACGTTGGGAAGACTATGTCTCCCGGCTGGCCTGGGAACGCCTCGGGATCCCTCGGGAGGAGCTGGACGAAGTGGCTGGGGAGAGGGAAGTCTGGGCTTCCCTGCTTAGGCTGCTGCCCCCGCGACCCGACCTCGGATAAGCGGAAGAAGATGGATGGATGGATGGACAACGGGCGGGTGCGGGCGGATGGCGGGCGGGTGCAGTTCTGATCAAACGTTACATCGGGTGGGTGGCGGATGGTTGACGACTTTCTGATGCGGTTGCGGATGAAATAATTGCCTATCCGCGCATCTCTACAGTACACCTACTTTGAGACAAGAGCTATAGTGATGCATGCTTGTTATGCTTTCAAGTCATATCCAACAATTGTGACTTTTTACTGTCAACTGAGTTTGGTTTTTTAATGATGTCTGCTGCTGATGTGCCTCCGCATTTTTTCAATGCAAAAAATGTGCCTTGGCTCCAAAAAGGTTGAAAAACACTCTTCTAACATTCCACACTAGAAAATATTCAAAGTATGTATGATTCCTGCTGATCAATATAAGCATCGGTCAATACTCAAGGTTCCAATAACGGGACTTTGAAGTCAAAACTTGTACTGTACCTCCAAGTAGTAACAAGCGCATCCTTTGGCTCCGCCCCCCAGACTGTTGTTTCAGGCGGGCAGGACTCCGCCCCAGCCCCGACCTTTGGATCCGGTTTCCTATCGTCGGACCCCGGGCCCAGGTTTGAACTCAAAGGGATGAACTTTTCCTCCGCCCTCAGCTCGGACGCCGACGTCGCCAACGTTTACACCTCCAGCAAGCTCAGCTTCAAGTGAGGGGCCCAGAATGTCGGGTGGGGGAGGAGCCGCACGCTGCCAGGTGTATCCTTCAAAAACATGTGTGGCTTTCTTCCTGCATGAACATACGTCGTCGTCCTCAGTGTTTCTTGTTTTTGTCCTGCTTTCAATGGACACTAAGATACAACTCAGTGGCGTTTTCACCGTGCATACAGTGGGACACTTACCCACACACTGCATACAGTGGGACACTTACCCACTGCATACAGTGGGACACTTACCCACTGCATACAGTGCATACAGTGGGAGACTTAGCCTCACAGTGCATACAGTGGGACACTTACCCACACACTGCATACAGTGGGACACTTACCCACACACTGCATACAGTGGGAGACTTACCCACTGCATACAGTGGAAGGCTTCATGCCTCGTTCTTCCACAGCAAAGTCATTGAAAAGGGATGTTTTTATTATGTACCGCTTTGGATTCTCTGTCCGTCATGGCTGAAATATCCTTTTATTCACCCCTTCGAAGAATGACAAACACAATATGTCTGCATATAAATATACAGAGTGAGGCAATTTTACAGTCGTCCCTTGTTTGTCACCGTTAATTGGTTCCGGACACGACGGTGATGAATGAATTCCGCAAAGTAGGAATGATTAATGGAATCTTTTATAGCTAGGGCCTAAAAAAACATTTAAATGCGTTTTTCAACATTATGACATCCCTCCAGACATGAAATAACACTTCAAAAAAAGAGTTGACAAAATGTAGGATTTTATTTAGGAAAATAAATAATAAAAACTAGTGACATTATCTGTCCATGCAGCTAAGTTAATTTTACTTGATAAGACATCCTAGATTAAAATGTGTATGTATAGAAATTAGCGGGAGATATAAATGCTCAGTGGGCCTAGTGGTTAGCGTGTCCGCCCTGAGATGGGTAGGTTGTGAGTTCAAACCCCGGCCGAGTCATACCAAAGACTATAAAAATGGGACACATACCTCCCTGCTTGGCACTCAGCATCAAGGCTTGGAATTGGGGGTTAAATCACCAAAAAATGATTCCTGGGCGCAGCCACTGTTGCTGCCCACTGCTCCCCTCACCTCCCAGGGGGTGAACAAGGGTGATGGGTCAAATGCAGAGGGTAATTTCACCACACCTAGTGTGTGTGTGACAATCATTGCTACTTTAACTTTAATAGGTGTTTTTTTCCGGATTACAAGCATTATTAGGGCCCGCATGGCCCATTGCAAAAGTGCAATGGGACATAAGGACCTATTGAATTTCTAAGGTTTTATTAGGGCCCGCATGGCCCATTGCAAAAGGACTCCTGAAGGGAGTCCTTATGCAATGGGACATAAGGCCCTATTGAATTTCTAAGGTTTTATTCTTTATTATTATTATACCGGCCGCCTCTTTGAGCTGTAATTTGACCCACTTAACATGCTTCAAAACTCACCATATTTGACGCACACGTCAGGGCTGGCGAAAATTGCCGTTTGATAAAAAAACCAAACCCCAAAAATCAAAATTGCGCTCTAGCGCCCCCTAGGAAAAAAAAAAATTGACTGCCTGTAACTCCCACTAGGAAGGTCGGAGAGACATGAAACAAAAACCTCTATGTAGGTCTGACTCAGACCTAAATTTTATTAACGGTACATTCTCGGGCAAAAATCAACAGGAAGTTGGCAATTCCCCCTTTAAGACAAAAAAGTACTAAAAACAAGTAAATTTTGCCTCTTTGAGCTGTATTTTCACCCTCTTAACATGCTTCAAAACTCACCAAACTGAACACACCCATTAGGACTGGCAAAAATTGCGATCTAATAAAAAAACCTAACCCCAAATCTCAAAATTGCGCTCTAGCGCAATTTTTGAATAAAACGCAGAAAAAACAGCTCCTCGGAAGAAAAAAAATACAAAACTGCCTGTAACTCCCCATGGGAAGGTCGGAGAGACATGAAACAAAAACCTCTATGTAGGTCTCACTTGGACCTACATTTCATAAATTGACAACCCCCAGCAAAAATCAACAGGAAGTTTGCTATTCCCCCTTCAAAACAACATTTTTGTAAAAACCGGTCACCTTTCTTCAAAATCTATCTCCTCTGAGCGCGTTTGTCGTTTCGCCTTCAAACTAACACAGGTGAGAGATAAAACCCTTGTGATTAAAAGTATAGATGGGATTTTTAATACCTGCTCCGGTTTTGATTTTATGACCCTTCAAAGACCCGCTGCGCTGATGCTGCTGCGGTGCTGTTTTTTTAAGATGGCTGCTCAAAAGCAGGAATAACCAACATGCCCACACAATGCAGACAAGGTAGGTACACTAGACAAAAGTATTGGGACACTTCAAACTAAAAGTAGACAAAAGTATTGGGACACTTAGGACTAGCACCTGCCAAATACGCGGGCCCGTCCAACGCTGCTTGCAGCTTTAATCAACATTGTATCCATGTCTTGTGCCTGATGGGATGTAGGCCATCAAAACAATTGGAGGCCTTGCCAAAAACATGACTATCTGATGCTCTGTATCAAGTATAATTGTGCCCTGATAATGCACGGTAAGAACGCCACTGATCATGTGCAGAAGTAGAAAATCCCTCAATCGTGGAGTTACACATGTCAGCCACTAGGGGGCTTTATGTCCATATATGTAATCAGCTAAATGTGTGTTTTATTATGGACTTATGAAATAGCTATAAATGATATACAGTATAAATATATATAGAGAGAGAGCATACACATGTGTTGCTGTTGTTAGGATGTATACAATTAACTTTTCTGCTTCCTCAGGTGACATCTACACCAGTGTTCCTCAACCTTTTTTCCACCAGGGACCGGTTTAATGTATGCATTATTTTCACGTGTAAATTAGCCTTTGCCTACGATCTGGCACGTTAAAATGTTCTATATATATATCCATTGATGTGCATTGTTCCATTACAACTACAATGGAGTTGGAGGATACTCTACATCATACTTGCCAACCCTCCCGAATTTTTGCGGGAGACTCCCGAAATTCAGCGCCTCTCCCGAAAACCTCCCGGGACAAATATTCTCTTGAAAATCTCCCGATTTTCAGCCGGAGCTGGAGGGGGCGTGGCCTCCAGCTCCTGAGTGAGGACAGCCTTTTTTCACAACAGGGTGACAAGAACTAAATCATCCAGACTAGAGATACATTGTATTATTATGTTTATCTTACCTAAAAATAAATATATTTATCAATTAAAAAAAAAATAAAAAAAATTTAATATATTTTGCTAAAAACATCAACATTTATTGTATTTTTATTTGCATTTTTTCTGACTCCTTATTACATCCAGCCATAGAATTATACATTAAAATAAACATATTTGAAATAATTCATTTTAAATGATCATAATAATTCATTTAAAATGACCATATTTAATTATTAAAATAATTGCTTGTTTATCAACAACTTTAGCATTTTATTCATTATATTTTGAAGCTCTCAGAAGCCAAGTTTTGTTATATTCCTTAATATTTATTTATGCAAGTTTGAAGTATCAATTATCTAAACACAGTTTGCTTGCATATTTTCAGGATATATATATATATATATATATGAAATTTTTGACTTGGTGAATTCTAGTTGTCAATGTACTCCTCCCCTCTTAACCACGCCCCCAACCACGCCCTGCCCCACCCCCGACCACGCCCCCACCCCCCACCCCCCGAAATCGGAGGTCTCAAGGTTGGCAAGTATGCTCTACATCAGTGCTTCTTAACCTTGTTGGAGGTAGTGAACTCCAGCGGTTTCATTCACCCTAACCCTTCTTTAGTGAAAAATACAATGTTTTGGGTTTTTTTTCAAATTCGAGACAAAGTTATATGTTTTTTTTTTACTGGTGCACAAAATGAAGCGTGCATGAACATCACCTTGTTCAAAGAACAAAAGCAACATGAGCTCACAAGAAATGACACACCTGCAAATCAGATGGGAGATTGGAGGGAACATTCTTTGGGGGTATCCATAATGTCATCGGCGGTCACTTGAACAAATATGACGATCCTCCTGGTAGGGGTGTATCCCTTTATGGAGGATGACTTAGTTTAACGTGGGGAGACTGGTGCACAGACAGTCACCACCCGATCAGGGTCCAGTGGCATGGAGTCCAAGACGACTGGGGACCCTTTTCTGCTGCAGCCTTCTTCCGCCATCGCAGCCGTAGTGGTAGTTCTTAAATCTACCGTCTTCCGGTACTAGGCCTTTGCCAAGGGCCACCTGGGGTAACAGTAGTAAAGGGGTTAACCTCCTAGTGCCCCAAGACCCCATAGAGGACCCCAATCAATCTGGCGCCCTAGGCAAGATTTTAGGTGGCACCCCCCCACATCGGCAATGAAGTGTATATACTCACAAGAACCCGAATAGCTTTGTCTTTGACCTTTTTTTTTTTTTACTTACAACTATACCTAATATATAAAGGGGTGGAAAAGTGACTATTACCTGCAGGGCAAACATTAGCTAACCAGAAGGCAATAACAATGTAAACAAAAAACACCTGCTTAAAAGATCTAATACAAATGTCCCTGAGGAATGTAAGGTGGGAGTACTGTAATTACCTAACGTTACATTATTATTTTCCATAACAATTTAGCCCCCTCCACAATATTAACCCGACGTTAAAACAGAACTAGCTATTTATTGATTAGCAATTGCCGAATCATGTAACATTAGCTTAATGCTAAAAAGCCAGGTTACTATCACATTCTGTAACAGACAAATAATTTCATGTAGGCTAACGTGTAGGCTCTTTTCTCTTTTTTCTTCCCTGGGCACCTGACAGTTTTGGCCTTTTTGACATCTTGTGTTGATTTTTTTGATGTGGTGACGTCCAAAAAGAGTCATGATACAGGAAGGGATGGGGCGCACCGTGCGGGGGGGGCGTAATGTTGTAACAAATAATATTTCTATTAAATAGGCTTTACTTTGCATTTTAATTAACGTGAGATTATTTTTTTTATTTAGAAATAATAGTAACAACTTTTTTTTTCTTTTTTCTCCAACATTTGTGGCACTGGCGTGGCGCCCCCTGATGGACGGCGCCCTTAGCATTTGCCTATACGGCCTATGCCACGGGCCGGCCCTGGAGGAGCCTCCACTGCTGGATGCACTTTAACGTCATGCGCAGGACTCAAATATCCCATAATACGCTGAGAGGGAGAAGTTTTTATTTACACGATGAGTCGGGTGTGTCTTGACCTCCGCCGAACCCCTGAGGCCAACTCACGGAACCCTTAGTGTTCCATGGAAGCCAGGTTAAGAACCACTGCTGTACATCTAATAACGGGCTTATTGGTGTGTTTAGTGGGGCAAGCAAAAGTTAAGTCTGAGAAAATGTGGTCGTTTATAAATGAATTAATGTTTCTGTGCGGCCCGGTAGCAAATGCGTCACGGTCCGGTCCCGGTCCCTGGACTGGTGGTTGGGGACCACTGATCTACACTACACAACTTTGCTTTCATTGTGCCTTTTACGGAATTGTGTTACATGTCTAAAAAAAAAAAAAAAAAAAAAATGATGCATGTTTTTTTTTTTTTTAAATAAAATCCTGTGTGCTGTCGGTGATAACATTTGAAACATTCGTAAAGTCTTTTAAAGCTCATTTTTTGTCATCGTGGAACCAAATGTACTTTTACTTTGTCCAAGCTGCAGTCCTCACACGCACAGGACCAAAAAGTGTTTCCTCCCACCAAATCAACACGACCGGTGCCTACTTTTACCACAGACTTTTCTATTTCCTTCAGAACTAAGAAGTTAAATAGCGCATGCAAAGCCTTACACACAGGAAACGGTGAAAAGGACTCAAACACACACACACGCCCTAAGTGGAGGGTAAAACTACTACCTCATGTTTGTTTTCCTTTTATTCCAGGTCCAAAACACAATTGATGTGGTTTGTTACACAACATGCACTTGTATTTGGGATTCTACTTGGTTCTCTACCAGGGGTGTCCAAACATTTCCACTAACATTTTTAAAGAATGTTTTGATATATTTTCTACATGGAATATGCCGCCTAAAACGGACCTTAGTCTTTGTCTTATACAGTGGGGCAAAAAAGTATTTAGTCAGCCACGATTGTGCAAGTTCTCCCACTTAAAATGATGACAGAGGTCTGTAATTATCATCATAGGTACACTTCAACTGTGAGAGACAGAATGTGAAAAAAAAATCCAGGAATTCATATTGTAGGATTTTTAAAGAATTTATTTGTAAATTATGGTGGAAAATAAGTATTTGGTCAATAACAAAAATTCTACTCAATACTTTGTAATATAACCTTTGTTGGCAATAACAGAGGTCAAACGATTACTATAGGTCTTTACCAGGTTTGCGCACACAGTAGCTGGTATTTTGGCCCATTCCTCCATGCAGATCTTCTCGAGAGCAGTGATGTTTTGGGGCTCTCGCCGGGCAACACGGACTTTCAAAAAATCCAGGAATTCACATTGTAGGAATTTTAAAGAATTTATTTGTAAATTATAGTGGAAAATAAGTATTTGGTCACTTCAAACAAGGAAGATCTCTGGCTCTCACAGACCTGTAACTTCTTCAAGAAGCTCTTCTGTCCTCCACTCGTTGCCTGTATGAATGGCACCTGTTTGAACTGGTTATCTGTATAAAAGACACCTGTCCACAGCCTCAAACAGTCAGACTCCAAACTCCACTATGGCCAAGACCAAAGAGCTGTCGAAGGACACCAGGAAAATAATTGTAGACCTGCACCAGACTGTGAAGAGTGAATCTACAATAGGCAAAAAATCAACTGTGGGAGCAATTATCAGAAAATGGAAGACATACAAGACCACTGATAATCTCCCTCGATCTGGGGCTCCACGCAAGATCTCATCCCGTGGGGTCAAAATGATCATGAGAACGGTGAGCAAAAATCCCAGAACCACACGGGGGGACCTGGTCAATGACCTACAGAGAGCTGGGACCAAAGTAACAAAGGTTACCATCAGTAACACACTACGCCGACAGGGAATCAAATCCTGCAGTGCCAGACGTGTCCCCCTGCTTAAGCCAGTGCATGTCCAGGCCCGTCTGAAGTTTGCCAGAGAGCACATGGATGATACAACAGAGGATTGGGAGAATGTCATGTGGTCAGATGAAACCAAAATAGAACTTTTTGGTATAAACTCAACTCGTCGTGTTTGGAGGAAGAAGAATACTGAGTTGCATCCCAAGAACACCATACCTACTGTGAAGCATGGGGGGTGGAAACATCATGTTTTGGGGTTGTTTTTCTGCCAAGGGGACAGGCCGACTGATCCGTGTTAAGGAAAGAATGAATGGAGCCATGTATCGTGAGATTTTGAGCCAAAACCTCCTTCCATCAGTGAGAGCTTTGAAGATGAAACGTGGCTGGGTCTTCCAGCATGACAATGATCCCAAACACACCGCCCAGGCAACGAAGGAGTGGCTCCGTAAGAAGCATTTGAAAGTCCTGGAGTGGCCAAGCCAGTCTCCAGACTTCAACCCCATAGAAAATCTGTGGAGGGAGTTGAAAGTCCGTGTTGCCCGGTGAGAGCCCCAAAACATCACTGCTCTCGAGAAGATCTGCATGGAGGAATGGGCCAAAATACCAGCTACTGTGTGCGCAAACCTGGTAAAGACCTATAGTAATCGTTTGACCTCTGTTATTGCCAACAAAGGTTATATTACAAAGTATTGAGTAGAATTTTTGTTATTGACCAAATACTTATTTTCCACCATAATTTACAAATAAATTCTTTAAAAATCCTACAATGTGAATTCCTGGATTTTTTTTTCACATTCTGTCTCTCACAGTTGAAGTGTACCTATGATGAAAATCACAGACCTCTGACATCATTTTAAGTGGGAGAAGTTGCACAATCGTGGCTGACTAAATACTTTTTTGCCCCACTGTATGTGACAATTAAAGCAAATAGTTGTGTTGTATCTAATATACCTCATGCATAACGCCTTCATTGAATTTTTAGAATATGTGGAGGGCCAATAAAAAAAACCCTGGGCCCTTTGGACACCCCTGTCTTATACTGTGGTGCCGATAAATAAGCTGTGAACTGTCACACTGATGCTTGGCTTCTTTTCACTTTATTCTCCTGCAACTAACACCTTTCGGTATGCAACAATGTATAATTATCTAACAAAGTGAGCATTAAAGCTGTTAACACCCTCCTGTTGTCTTAACTGTCTTATTTGCATACTTAAATACTGCCGTCCCTCGGCACGTTGCGCTTCAAAGGTTGTTTGGATTTAAAACATGTTTTTAAACATATTGTATTGCTTAAATTGGGCATTTTCAAGCCTAAACACGGCATAATTAACGACAAATATCAATACAACAGTCGTACTGAGTATTCATTATAACAAGGCAGAGGTTTTATTTAACACATATTTTTGGCCACTAACATACACAGTTTGAACAGTAACACTGTTTGAATAGAGGAAAATAAAACACACACATGAATATATATACACAGGTAAAAGTCAGTAAATTAGAATATTTTGAAAAACTTGATTTATTTCAGTAATTGCATTCAAAAGGTGTAACTTGTACATTATATTTATTCATTGCACACAGACTGATGCATTCAAATGTTTATTTCATTTAATTTTGATGATTTGAAGTGGCAACAAATGAAAATCCAAAATTCCGTGTGTCACAAAATTAGAATATTACTTAAGGCTAATACAAAAAAGGGATTTTTAGAAATGTTGGCCAACTGAAAAGTATGAAAATGAAAAATATGAGCATGTACAATACTCAATACTTGGTTGGAGCTCCTTTTGCCTCAATTACTGCGTTAATGCGGCGTGGCATGGAGTCGATGAGTTTCTGGCACTGCTCAGGTGTTATGAGAGCCCAGGTTGCTCTGATAGTGGCCTTCAACTCTTCTGCGTTTTTGGGTCTGGCATTCTGCATCTTCCTTTTCACAATACCCCACAGATTTTCTATGGGGCTAAGGTCAGGGGAGTTGGCGGGCCAATTTAGAACAGAAATACCATGGTCCGTAAACCAGGCACGGGTAGATTTTGCGCTGTGTGCAGGCGCCAAGTCCTGTTGGAACTTGAAATCTCCATCTCCATAGAGCAGGTCAGCAGCAGGAAGCATGAAGTGCTCTAAAACTTGCTGGTAGACGGCTGCGTTGACCCTGGATCTCAGGAAACAGAGTGGACCGACACCAGCAGATGACATGGCACCCCAAACCATCACTGATGGTGGAAACTTTACACTAGACTTCAGGCAACGTGGATCCTGTGCCTCTCCTGTCTTCCTCCAGACTCTGGGACCTCGATTTCCAAAGGAAATGCAAAATTTGCATGGTTGGGTGATGGATGACGGATGGCGGGCGGGTGCAGTTCTGATCAAACGTTACATCGGGTGGATGGCAGATGGTTGACGACTTTCTGACGCGGTTGCGGATTAAATAAATTGCCTATCCGCGCATCTCTAATATATATATATATATATATATACACACACACATATATGTACAGTACAGGCCAAAAGTTTGGACACACCTCATTCAATGTCCATCCATCCATTTTCTACCGCTTATTCCCTTCGGGGTCGCGGCGGGCGCTGGAGCCTATCTCAGCTACAATCGGGCGGAAGGCGGGGTACACCCTGGACAAGTCGCCACCTCATCGCAGGGCCAACACAGATAGACAGACAACATTCACACTCACATTCACACACTAGGGACCATTTAGTGTTGCCAATCAACCTATCCCCAGGTGCATGTCTTTAGAGGTGGGAGGGGCCTATCCCCAGGTGCATGTCTTTGGAGGTGGGAGGAAGCCGGAGTACCCGGAGGGAACCCACGCAGTCACGGGGAGGACATGCAAACTCCACACAGAAAGATCCCGAGGCCGGGATTGAACTCACGACTACTCAGGACCTTCGTATTGTGAGGCAGACGCACTAACCCCTTTACCACCGTGCTGCCCCTCATTCAATGTGTTTTCTTTATGTTCATGACTATTTACATTGTAGATTGTCACATCAAAACTATGAATGAACACATGTGGAGTTATGTACTTAACAAAAAAGGTGAATTAAAACGGAAAACATTTTTTATATTCTAGTTTCTTCAAAATAGCCACCCTTTGCTCCGATTACAGTTTTGCACACTCTTGGCATTCTCTCCATGAGAATGCCAAGAGTGCCAATAATTACACTGGTAATCACAGTGTTAAAAATAACGTTCAAAATATAATCCTCATGCATTTTAATCCATCCATCCGTTTTCTACCGCACCTGTTCAAGAAGTCGCATTAATGGTAAGAAGTATTTTATTTACCGGTATTATTGGTTAGCTTCGGAATAACAATGTTATTAAAAATAATAAAATACTTATTATACTCTAAATATGCTGGTCTTACTTAAAAATGCACGCATTTAGTTGTATTCAGTGTTAAAAAATATATCAATCAATCAATGTTTATTTATATAGCCCTAAATCACAAGTGTCTCAAAGGGCTGCACAAGCCACAACCACATCCTCGGTACAGAGCCCACATAAGGGCAAGGAAAAACTCACCCCAGTGGGACGTCGATGTGAATGACTATGAGAAACCTTGGAGAGGACCGCATATGTGGGTAACCCCCCCCCCCCCTCTAGGGGAGCCCGAAAGCAATGGATGTCGAGTGGGTCTGACATAATATTGTGAGAGTCCAGTCCATAGTGGATCTAACATAATAGTAAGAGTCCAGTCCATAGTGGATCCAACATAATAGTGAGAGTCCAGTCCATAGTGGATCTAACATAATAGTGTGAGAGTCCAGTCCATAGTGGATCTAACATAATAGTGTGAGAGTCCAGTCCATAGTGGATCTAACATAATAGTAAGAGTCCAGTCCATAGTGGATCCAACATAATAGTGAGAGTCCAGTCCATAGTGGATCTAACATAATAGTGAGAGTCCAGTCCATAGTGGATCTAACATAATAGTGAGAGTCCAGTCCATAGTGGATCTAACATAATAGTGAGAGTCCAGTCCATAGTGGATCCAACATAATAGTGAGAGTCCAGTTCCATAGTGGATCTAACATAATAGTGAGAGTCCAGTCCATAGTGGATCCAACATAATAGTGAGAGTCCAGTCCATAGTGGATCAAACATAATAGTGAGAGTCCAGTCCATAGTGGATCTAACATAATAGTGAGAGTCCAGTCCATAGTGGATCTAACATAACAGTAAGAGTCCAGTCCATAGTGGATCTAACATAATAGTGAGAGTCCAGTCCATAGTGGATCCAACATAACAGTAAGAGTCCAGTCCATAGTGGATCTAACATAACAGTAAGAGTCCAGTCCATAGTGGATCTAACATAACAGTAAGAGTCCAGTCCATAGTGGATCTAACATAACAGTAAGAGTCCAGTCCATAGTGGATCTAACATAACAGTAAGAGTCCAGTCCATAGTGGATCTAACATAATAGTGAGAGTCCAGTCCATAGTGGATCCAACATAATAGTGAGAGTCCAGTCCATAGTGGATCTAACATAATAGTGTGAGAGTCCAGTCCATAGTGGATCTAACATAATAGTGAAAGTCCAGTCCATAGTGGAACTAACATAATAGTGTGAGAGTCCAGTCCACAGTGGATCTAACATAATAGTGTGAGAGTCCAGTCCATAGTGGATCTAACATAATAGTGTGAGTCCAGTCCATAGTGGATCCAACATAATAGTGAGAGTCCAGTTCCATAGTGGATCTAACATAATAGTGAGAGTCCAGTCCATAGTGGATCTAACATAATAGTGTGAGTCCAGTCCATAGTGGATCCAACATAATAGTGAGAGTCCAGTTCCATAGTGGATCTAACATAATAGTGAGAGTCCAGTCCATAGTGGATCTAACATAATAGTGAGAGTCCAGTCCATAGTGGATCTAACATAATAGTGTGAGAGTCCAGTCCATAGTGGATCTAACATAATAGTGAGAGTCCAGTCCATAGTGGAACTAACATAATAGTGTGAGAGTCCAGTCCATAGTGGATCTAACATAATAATAGTGAGAGTCCAGTCCATAGTGGATCCAACATAATAGTGAGAGTCCAGTCCATAGTGGATCTAACATAATAATAGTGAGAGTCCAGTCCATAGTGGATCCAACATAATAGTGAGAGTCCAGTCCATAGTGGATCTAACATAATAGTAAGAGTCCAGTCCATAGTGGATCTAACATAATAGTGTGAGAGTACAGTCCATAGTGGATCTAACATAATAGTGTGAGAGTCCAGTCCATAGTGGATCTAACATAATAGTGTGAGAGTCCAGTCCATAGTGGATCTAAAATAATAGCGTGAGAGTCCAGTCCATAGTGGATCTAACATAATAGTAAGAGTCCAGTCCATAGTGGATCTAACATAATAGTGTGAGAGTCCAGTCCATAGTGGATCTAACATAATAGTGAGAGTCCAGTCCATAGTGGATCTAACATAATAGTGAGAGTCCAGTCCATAGTGGATCTAACATAATAGTGAGAGTCCAGTCCATAGTGGATCTAACATAATAGTGTGAGAGTCCAGTCCATAGTGGATCTAACATAATAGTGAGAGTCCAGTCCATAGTGGAACTAACATAATAGTGTGAGAGTCCAGTCCATAGTGGATCTAACATAATAGTGAGAGTCCAGTCCATAGTGGATCTAACATAATAGTGTGAGAGTCCAGTCCATAGTGGATCTAACATAATAGTGTGAGAGTCCAGTCCATAGTGGATCTAACATAATAGTGTGAGAGTCCAGTCCATAGTGGATCTAACATAATAGTGTGAGAGTCCAGTCCATAGTGGATCTAACATAATAGTGTGAGAGTCCAGTCCATAGTGGATCTAACATAATAGTGTGAGAGTCCAGTCCATAGTGGATCTAACATAATAGCGTGAGAGTCCAGTCCATAGTGGATCTAACATAATAGTGAGAGTCCAGTCCATAGTGGATCTAATATAATAGTGAGAGTCCAGTCCATAGTGAATCCAACATAATAGTGAGAGTCCAGTCCATAGTGGATCTAACATAATAGTGAGTCCAGTCCATAGTGGATCTAACATAATAGTGAGAGTCCAGTCCATAGTGGATCTAACATAATAGTAAGAGTCCAGTCCATAGTGGGGCCAGCAGGAAACCATCCCGAGCGGAGACGGGTCAGCAGCGCAGAGATGTTCCCAACCGATGCACAGGCGAGCGGTCCACCCCGGGTCCCGACCCCGGACAGCCAGCACTTCATCCATGGCCACCGGACCTGTGTGTCTCCCCCTCCACAAGGGACAGGGGGAGCAGAGGAGAAAATAAAATAAACGGCAGATCAACTGGTCTAAAAGGGGGTCTATTTAAAGGCTAGAGTATACAAATGAGTTTTAAGATGGGACTTAAATGCTTCTACTGAGGTATGGCTCTCACGGAAATACATTTTAAAACTTTCAGGGCTCTCTCAGCCAAAAAGGTTTTCGACCCCTGCTCTACACATTTCCCCAGTTTTAGTTTAGAGATAAGGAAAGATTGGCCTGGCCCACTAGCATCCCTCTTTATGTTTGTGAACTTTATAGTCTATACATTTAGAGTGATGTGATAATCAAACACTCTAGGAGTGTAGAATGAAAGAGTATATAAGAGAATTGACAGAGTGTGTACCTTCAGTGTGCAGTGCCTCCTTCAAATCCAGCCACTGTTGCTTAGGAGCTGAAGTGTGTCTCTTTACTGGCTTCCTCCAAGCATGTTGCTTTTGTAGCTGTTTCAGCAGATTTGAATTGCTAGGATAGAATCTTTCATCCAAGACACAACTTACATTCAACTAAAATGTTCTTTTCTTTGTGCTCGACCTGATGTGCCTGTGACATGTGATCTAAGTGGGAGGATGATGATAGTGACATGTGATCTAAGTGGGAGGATGATGATAGTGACGTGTGATCTAAGTGGGAGGATGATGATAGTGACATGTGATCTAAGTGGGAGGATGATGATAGTGACATGTGATCTAAGTGGGAGGATGATGATAGTGACATGTGATCTAAGTGGGAGGATGATGATAGTGACATGTGATCTAAGCATTGTAGAAATACAATTAACAATCAAAACAGCAAAAATATGCAATATGAAGGGAAAAAGGTGAAATGTTGCTGATAAAACAAAGCTGATTGTCTCTTTTTAAGTATCTAAAATGAACATGCATGGAAACTCACCAATGTTTGCAGGCACATCAGGTCTGGCCAAATTTTTTTAATCTTTTGGGGCCCAAAGTCCCGAACATGAAATAGTAGTAGCCCACTTAAAATTTGAAAAAACTAGCCCCATCTACCAGATTCTCGTATCATCACGAAAATTGATGGCAACATCGATCACAAAAGAACGCATGTAAACGTCTCAAGAAGCCATAATTGAAAATAAAACAGGAAGTCAGCCATCTTGGTTTCCACCAGTCAGTTTTAGGCTAAAAACAGAAGTCCTATTTTAACAAACTCCTCCAAAGGACTTTGGATCAGTTTTATGTGGACACTCTTGTCCATTTAGGGAAGCAAGTCCATATCTGGATTGTTTTCTGTCAGAATAATTGTATCTAAGTTATCACAAAACTTTGTGTTTCCATGAGTTCCCGGCGAGCAGACAAAAGCTGTCTTTGATCTTACCAATCAAAAGGCTTGTAAAACTCCACTGTGTAGGATGGGAAGAGACATGAAGGTGTCGGTTTCTTTGATCTACTGTGATCTTGGTAAGCAGCTCCAAGTTCCTGGGGGTGCAGATAACTGACAATATAACCTGGTCCCTACACACCGGAGCTCTTGTAAAAAGAGCTCAGCAGCACATGCACTTTTTGCGTGGGATGAAAAGAGCACAGCTCTCTCAGAACATTCTACAGAAGCACTATAGAGAGCCTGCTGACCAACAGCATCTCTGTCTGGACTGGAGCCTGCAATGCCTCAGACTGGAAGTCTCTCCAGAGAGTGGTGAGGACGGCGGAAAAGATCATCAGGACTCCTCTTCCTCCTATCCAGGAGATGGCAAAAAGCCGCTGCCTGACCAGGGCTCAGAAAATCTGCAAAGACTCCTCCCACCCCCACCAAGGACTGTTTTCACTGCTGGACTCTAGAAAGAGGTTCCGCAGCCTCCGAAGCAGAACCTCCAGGTTCTGTAACAGCTTCTTCCCCCAGGCAGTAAAGACTCTTGAACGCATCATAATTAAATTATCCCCTCAATTCCCCCCAAATTGGATTAACTCGCTGGAATAAAAAAGACAATATAACATACATCCATAAACGTGGACGCATGTGGAAAAGTGCAATATATTTATCTGTATTTATTTATATATGCACCTTATTGCTTTTTTTTTAATCCTGCACTACCATGAGCTAATGTAACAAAATATTGTTCTTATCTGTGCTGTAAAGTTCACATTTGAATGACAATAAAAAGGAAGTCTCTAAGTCTCTTATGGGAAGCGACATGAAGGTGTCAGTTTCTTTGATCTACTGTTAGGGCGGTATAGCTCGGTTGGTAGAGCGGCCGTGCCAGCAACTTGAGAGTTGCAAGTTCGATCCCCGCTTCTGCCATCCTAGTCACTGCCGTTGTGTCCTTGGGCAAGACACTTTACCCACCTGCTTAAATGTAACTTAGATACTGGGTTTCAATATGTAAAGTGCTTTGAGTCACTAGAGAAAAGTGCTGTATAAATATAATTCACTTCACTTCGATCCACAGGAAGAGTTGGTCTTGACCCGAGATCTACAAAGCGGAGAGGAAGTAGGACCTGACCCCCTTCCAGGCACCTTTTCTTTGAAGTGTTTTGTAACCGAGGGCAACGGCTGTTTACGACCCCCTTCCTTTAGAAACAGCTGTTGCCATGTAATCAGGGAAAGTCCAAATAAAAGAGGAGGCGTGCAACCTTTCGTCAGAGCGTGGGACGACACTGCACAAGGGTACAGGTCTACGCGTTTGTCCTCGTTGAGCCAAATTGAATCCTGTCTCTGTTTAATTCCTTGCTTCTTGTCTGTTTAATAGATGTCATCAGTGTTTGAACCCGACATCTTCTGTCCCACTTTCCACTCCTTGACAAGGGGTGGAAAGGACTAAGGCTGAAACAACGCGTCGACGTA
This sequence comes from Nerophis lumbriciformis, assembly GCF_033978685.3. Lineage (NCBI taxonomy): Eukaryota > Metazoa > Chordata > Actinopteri > Syngnathiformes > Syngnathidae > Nerophis > Nerophis lumbriciformis. The sequence continues at coordinate 21,904,998 of NC_084583.2, read as the reverse complement.
GTCGACGTCATCGGTTACGTAAATACGTCGACGCCGTTTTTGTGCGTCGGCGCGTCGCATACTTACGTCACACTACTTTACTGTCATGGCGGAGCGCAAAGCAGACGATGCGAGCGAGGGGAAAAAAGCACGCCAAAAGTCGTCAAAAGTGTGGGAGTATTTCAATAAACGGCCTAATAATGTTGTTGTATGCACACTGTCGAGCGGAAATGGCCTATCATAGCAGCACAACGGCTATGAACGAACATTTGAAAAGAAAACCCCCGACAGCGTTCTTGCCATCACCATCAACAAGTCAATCGTCCGCGTGCGTATACGTTGTCATTATTACACAAAAACATGAATGTGTCATTTGTATCTGCGTTGTAAATTCATAAACTAAAGCACCGTTTCGCTCTGAGAGGCGCGTTTGGCGTGCCTGTTCAGTGTTTACAAAGACGCGCTCCTCTTTAACGCTGTGGAGAGGCGGCGGCGGCGAGGGAGCGACGAGGCGGGGCGCGCCGGGAGCGACGCCGCAATCGTGCCCAGGTGCGCGATCCGCGCAGTTGGAAGAGAAAAGACTTTGTGTAAAATTAAAAGATTGTAAACCCGGCAAAGCCGTCTGGCGTTCAGTCTGTCGGTCCTGAAAGAACCCCACGGCACAAGACGTGTCACAAACGCTAACGTTAATTAGTTGTGCAAATACCTTTTACAACATTAACAGTTACATATACTATGTACAAACCAACAATTAACTTTCACTTTAATCATACTATCATTGTTGTGTTATTAAGCAAAATAAGCAATACTTTTACTTTTGTTGAAATGTTTACACTGTACACTTTTTTGTATTGGATGTTTAGCTTTATTTTTGCACATTTTAGCAAATAAGCAATACTTTTACTTTTGTTGAAATGTTTACACTTGTTACAGAATATTTCCGTTTTGCACTTTTTTGTATTGGATGTTTATCTTTATTTTTGCACATTTTAAAGCAAAATAAGCAATACTTTTACTTTTGAAATGCTTATACTATTCCAGAATATTAAGATTTGCACTGGATGTTTACTTTTATATTTGCACATTAAAAAGCAAATAAGCTACTTTTAATTTTGTTAAATGTTAAAAGTTTTAAATGTTTACATTGTTACAGAATATTTTGTCATGTTGTTGTCAATGTTGACTGAGTGGCCATACTTTTTTTTTTGTAAATAAAAGCCATGCCTTTTGAAAAGACTGGCCTACATTTATTTTTTCCTCTTCATTTAAAAAAAAAAAAAAAAAAAATCGGTAAAAGGAAAAATAATCTATAGATTAATCGAAAAAATAATCTGTAGATTAACCGATTAATCGAAAAAATAATCTATAGATTAATCGATAGAAAAATAATCGTTAGCTGCAGCCCTAGAAAGGACTTGAGAGGGAACCGGAGAGGAAGTGTGACTGAAGAAGATAAAGCTGACAGCAATAAGAAACGCAGAAAGCTTCAACATGCTCAGTAAGTCCCCACTGAGGCAACATGACATTCACACCATTTTACTTTCTCATTAAAAAGCCATTTTATTATCAATAGTAGTTTGACACCCATACAAACTATCCCCTTTGTCCAATGTTTCCTCAATTGTTACCTTTCTTCTTCTCCACCGCCTTCACTCGGCCCTCAAGGCTTCTCAGGCGATGCTCCAGAACGCCCGTCTGGTCCGAGCCGGAGGTCAGCAGGCTCAACAGGATGTACGCCAGCACCAGGCCGCCCAGGCGCACCGCTGTGGTATCCCCGCTGGCGCTCTTGTCGCTCACGATCATGGCAAAGAGCCACAGCACCACCGCCATCTTCACCAACCAGAAGACCTGCCGCAGAGTGCCGACCACCAGGCGGAGGAGGATGGTCAGCCCCCAGTAGCCCATGAGAGCCAGGACGCCCCACTGGGCCACTGTGATCACACCCTCTGGGGTGAAGCGAGGCAGCGTGAAGGTAGCTGGGATGAGAACAATCAATTACCTTCTTTTTTTTTTTTAAGTCGTAGCAGCCTGAGGAAGAGGCACTCCCTCATATTTCCTACTTTCAGTGCCAACAACTGGGAGTAAACAAGCCTCACACCAAACACCCACCATCAAATCCTGTGACTCGGAGGATCTCCGTGACGTACACGGCGATGACATTGAGGCCGCTGGACGCTCCTTCGGCCACGCAGCGGATCACCATTTGCAAAAACTGTTTGGGTGTCCAGAGAAGACAAGTTTTAGCTCGTTGCAGCACTTTCTGAATCACATTCAGTACACATGAAAACTGATCCTTTACTCTTTTTTTTAAGTCATAGTGTCTTGCATTCAGGGCCGGCCCGTGGCATAGGCCGTATAGGCAAATGCTAAGGGCGCCGTCCATCAGGGGGCGCCATGCCAGTGCCACAAATGTTGGAGGAGAAAAAAAAGAAAAAAAAAAGTTGTTACTATTATTTCTAAATAAAAAAAATAATCTCACGTTAATTAAAATACAAAGTAAAGCCTATTTAATAGAAATATTATTTGTTACAACATTACGCCCCCCCTCCTCCCCACGCACGGTGCGCCCCCTCCCTTCCCGTATCATGACTCTTTTTGGACGTCACCACATCAAAAAATCAACACAAGATGTCAAAACGGCCAAAACTGTCAGGTGCCCAGGGAAGAAAAAAGAGAAAAGAAGAGGAGAAACGAGAAAAAGACAGAGGTAGCAGGTAGGTAACGTTAGCCTACATGAAATTATTTGTCTGTTACAGAATGTGATAGTAACCTGGCTTTTTAGCATTAAGCTAATGTTACATGATTCGGCAATTGCTAATCAATAAATAGCTAGTTCTGTTTTAACGTCGGGTTAATATTGTGGAGGGGGCTAAATTGTTATGGAAAATAATAATGTAACGTTAGGTAATTACAGTACTCCCACCTTACATTCCTCAGGGACATTTGTATTAGATCTTTTAAGCAGGTGTTTTTTGTTTACATTATTGCCTTCTGGTTAGCTAATGTTTGCCCTGCAGGTAATAGTCACTTTTCCACCCCTTTATATATTAGGTATAGTTGTACGGTAAGTAAAAAAAAAAGGTTAAAGACAAAGCTATTCGGGTTCTTGTGAGTATATACACTTCACTGCCGATGTGGGGGGGCGCCACCTAAAATCTTGCCTAGGGCGCCAGATTGATTAGGGCCGGGCCTGCTTGCATTGACATTATATACAGTACAGGCCAAGACTTTGGACACACCTTCTCCTCATTCAATGAGTTTTCTTTATGTTCATGACTATTTACATTGTACATTGTCACATCAAAACTATGAATGAACACATGTGGAGAGTAATGTACTTAACATAAAAAGGTGAAATAATTGAAAACATGTTTTATATTCTAGCTTCTTCAAAATAGCCACCCTTTGCTCTGATTACTGCTTTGCACACTCTTGGCATTCTCTCCATGAGCTTCAAGCACACCTGGGAAGTGAAAACCATTTCAGGTGACTACCTCTTAAAGCTCATGGAGAGAATGCCAAGAGTGTGCAAAAAAGTAATCACAGCAAAGGGTGGCTATTTTGAAGGAACCAGAATATAAAACATGTTTTCAGTTATTTCACCTTTTTATGTTAAAGTACCGTATCTTTCTGACTATAAGGCCACTTAAAATAATTCCCCCCCCTCAAAACTCGACAGTGCACCTTATAACCCGGTGCGCCTAATGTAAGGAATAAGTTTGGTTGAGTTTACCCACCTTGAAGCAATTTTATTTGGTACATGATGTAATAAGTGTGACCAGTAGATGGCAGTCAAACATAAGAGATAAGTATAGGCTGCACCGTTTGATGTGCTTCAACATCCGAGTATTATGGTGTGTGTATAAGGTAAGACATATTCCCTGGGGTTTTTATACGCAATATTACGCAAAAGTAACTTTTCTTACCTTCTGGTACCTGCTGATCTGTACTTGGGATCTGCATAAATCCTGAAAAATTGCGCAAATCCGAATTTTTGGTCCGTGTAGACGCCGTAGTCTATAAGCTTCTTCTTTTTCCTCTATCTTCTTATGTGGAATTCATCCTCCACTGTTGCCATTTCTAATATAAAGTAGTGTAAAGTTCTTACTTATATCTGTCAGTAAACTCGCCATGAAAGCACTAAAACATACCGGTGTAGTGACTTTACATAATACACTTTAGTTATTAGAGTTCCAGTCGGACAGTTTTTCACGGGACACATTTCCGGTGTTGTTGTTTCCGGATGAGGAGATGCTGCTCCGTTATTGATTGAAGTAAAGTGTGAATGTCATTAAAACAGTTAGCTCCATCTTTTGACACTTCTTCCACTTCCGTCCTTGCACGCTACAACAAAGATGACGGGGAGAAGACGCTGTCCAAGGTGAGCCACGTAAATAAGACCGCCCACAAAGTGAAGTGAAGTGAATTATATTTATATAGCCCTTTTCTTTAGTGACTCAAAGCACTTTACATAGTGAAACCAAATATGTAAGTTACATTTAAACCAATGTGGGTGGCACTGGGAGCAGGTGGGCAAAGTGTCTTGCCCAAGGACACAGCGGCAGTGACTAGGTTGGCAGAAGCGGGAAAACGGCGCATCCAGTATTTTTTTAACTTTAGAAAGTTTTATGGTTGAAACCGATAATGACGCCAAAAAACATTAAAAAAAAGATGGAAAGTCCTAAAATGCTTATTTTGAAAATGTAATTTTGTTTGAAAATGTAGTTCTGTTTATAGATTATATGCAATCTGTTATTTCCTAATTTGAGTGTACCGTATTTTTCGGACTATAAGTCGCAGTTTTTTTTATAGTTTGGCCGGGCTCCAGTGCGACTTATATATGTTTTTTTCCTTCTTTATTATGCATTTTCGGCAGGTGCGACTTATACTCCGTTGCGACTTATACTCCGAAAAATATGGTACATAAATAAAGGTGTGTGTTGCTGAGTCCGACCTGGACATAATCTGGACTGTACATAAATGCTTATTTTGAAAATGTACTTTTGTTTATAGATTAAATGCAATCTGTTGTTGTTCCCTAATTTGAGTGTACATACCGGACAGGGTGGGGTGATTTTTTTTTTTTGTCATAAAAAAATACAATCATGTGTGCTTACGGACTGTATCCCTGCAGACTGTATTGATATATAATGTAGGAACCACAATATTAATAACAGAAAGAAACAACCCTTTTGTGTGAATGGGGGAAGGGAGATTTTTTGGGTTGGTGCACTAATTGTGAGTGTATCTTGTGTTTTTTATGGTGATTTAATTTAAGAAAAAACAAAAAACAAAACAAACAAACAAACAAATAAAAAATATATATACCGTATTTTCCGCACTATAAGGCGCACCTAAAAACCACAAATTTTCTCAAAAGCTGACAGTGCGCCTTATAACCCGGTGCGCTTTATATATGGATTAATATTAAGATTCATTTTCATAAAGTTTCGGTATCGCAACTACGGTAAACAGCCGCCATCTTTTTTCCCCGTAGAAGAGGAAGTGCTTCTTCTTCTACGCAAGCAACCGCCAAGGTAAGCACCCGCCCCCATAGAACAGGAAGCGCTTCTTCTTCTACTGTAAGCAACCACCCGCCCGCGTAGAAGAAGAAGAAGAAGCGCGCGGATATTACGTTTCATTTCCTTTGTGTGTTTACATCTGTAAAGACCACAAAATGGCTCCTACTAAGCGACAGGGATCCGGTTCATGAAAAGACGCAATCTCTCCATCCGCACACGGATTACTATTTCACAGCAACTGCCTAAAGACTTTCAAGAAAAGCTGGCTACTTTCCGTGCATATTGTAAAAACAAGACAGCTGAAAAAAAGATCCGGCCAGAGAACATTATCAACATGGACGAGGTTCCACTGACTTTTGATATTCCTGTGAACCGCACTGTGGATACAACGGGAGCACGTACGGTGAATATTCGCACCACAGGGAATGAGAAGTCATCCTTCACTGTGGTTCTAGCTTGCCATGCTATAATGGCCAGAAACTTCCACCCATGGTGATATTCAAAAGGAAGACCTTGCCTAAAGAGACCTTTCCAGCCGGCGTCATCATAAAAGCTAACTCGAAGGGATGGATGAAGAAAAGATGAGCGAGTGGTTAAGGTAAGTTTACGCGAATAGGCCGGGTGGCTTTTTTCACGCAGCTCCGTCCATGTTGATATACGACTCCATGCGCGCCCACATCACGCTGGTTTTTAATATATTATTAAAGTTTGACTGACCTATCTGACTGTTTTTTTGACATTCCTTTAGCGCAGTTAGATGCGGCTTATAACACGGGGCGTCTTATAGGTGGACAAAGTTTTGAAATATGCCGTTCATTGAAGGCGCGGCTTATAACCCAGGGCGCCTTATGGTGCGGAAAACACGGTATATATATTTTTTTTAATTCTTGTGCAGCCCGGGAACCAATCGATCCACGGACCGGTAGACAAGGAAATGTTTTACATTTATAATTTTTTTTTAAAGAAGACTCCTTTAATGCACCCTATAATCCGGTGCGCTTTATACATGAAAAAAGATCAAAAATAGACCGTTCATCGGCAGTGCGCCTTATAATCCGGTGCGCCCTATGGTCCGGAAAATACAGTACATAACTCCACATGTGTTCATTCCTAGTTTTGATGCCTTCGGTGACAATCCACAATGTAAATAGTCATGAAAATAAAGAAAACCCATTGAATGAGAAGGTATGTTTTAAACTTTTGGCCTGTACTGTACATTACAATAGTGAAGGGAGATAACTTCTTGAACATAATTTAATTGCTGCTGTACTGTGGACTTGAGCAAACAGCTGTGTGTGAGTGGCAACAGCTGCCCTCCTCTATTTTTGTATACCATGCACACACACACACAAACACACACACATACGCTGAGGAATCGTCCTTCAAGGTCAGGGGAAGCCCTGCAAAGTCGCGTATCTGCACCTGTTGCACGACAGCAACTTACAAAGTGAGGACTGTTCAGCATGACTCCAGCATCTGTCACCTCACGGTGCTGTCTATGTACGCCTTGTTAGACAATTGATATAGCAATGTGCATATTCATCAATTTAATAACTGGTGTAATTCTGTGGAAGTGATTGATTGTTCACATTTTGAAGTCATTGTGACCAAATAGTCTGCAGCCAGCCGATGTGTTGATTTAGTCTCAACTAGTAAGAAGAGAAGCTACGGCCAGTTGAGTGACTACTAATGCAAACACCTCCTCCTGAGAGATTACAAAAAAGGTTACAAGCAGGAATGGAAACTAGAACCCTCGAGTTGCTGGCACGGCCGCTCTACCAACCGAGCCAGATTACTAAAATAAATTGGTAGCTGCAGCCCTGATAAACATGTATTTTCAGTGACGAACTAGAAGGGAAAAAAAATCTGTAGTGAAAAGTAAAGGAAGTGGTTTAAGGTCGCCTGTGGAAATGATTAGTATGAGTCAGAAAGTATGAGAATGAGTCAGTCTGCACAACAAGTTACAGACAAAAGTAGTAGAACAAGATAAAGTCAAAACACAGGTTTGAAAAGTCACAGAAATGTGACTGCACTGGTCCTACTTCTTTAAATAATAGTCAATATTCTGATCCTCGACATTGGCAAAAATAAATGACAATTTACCTTTAAAAGATGAGGTGAAACTGAACCATTAAATTGAACATATTGTTTTCTTACTGGATATACTTTTCAGTTTCTTCTAGTCAAACAAGATTTAGGTATAGTAAATTTTATGTACAGTACAGGCCAAACGTTTGGACACACCTTCTCATTCAATGCGTTGTCTTTATTTTCATGACTATTTACATTGTAGATTGTCACTGAAGGCATCAAAACTATGAATGAACACATGTGGAGTTGTGTACCGTATTTTCCGGATTATAAGGCGCATTAAAAGGAGTCATATTATATGTTTCTGAATGTAAAACACTTCCTTGTGGTCTACATCAGTGGTCCCCAACCTTTTTGTAACTGCGGACCGGTCAACGCTTGAATATTTGTCCCACGGACCGGGTATTTTATTTGTTTTGTCATAAAGAAATACAATCATGTGTGCTTACGGACTGTATCCCTTGCAGACTGTATTGATATATATTGATATATAATGTAGGAACCACAATATTAATAACAGAAAGAAACAACCCTTTTGTGTGAATAAGTGTGAATGGGAAAGGGAGGTTTTTTGGGTTGGTGCACTAATTGTAAGTGTATCTTGTGTTTTTTATGTTGATTTAATAAAAAATAAAAAATAAAATATTTTTTTAATGTATTTCTTGTGCGGCCCAGTACCAATCGATCCAAGGACCGGTACCTGGCCGCGGCCTGGTGGTTGGGGACCACTGGTCTACATAACATGTAATGGTGGTTATTTTGGTTGAATGAACACATGTGGAGTTATGTACTTATCAATAAAAAAGGTGAAATAACTGAAAACATGTTTTATATTTGAGTTTCTTCAAAATAGCCACCGTTTGCTCGGATTACTTTTTCGCACACTCTTGGCATTCTCTCGATGAGCATCAAGAGGTAGTCACCTGCAATGGTTTTCACTTCACAGGTGTGCTCGAAACTCATGGAGAGAATGCCAAGAGTGTGCAAAGCAGTGATCAGAGCAAAGGGTGGCTATTTTGAAGAAACTCGAATATAAAACATGCTTCAGTTATTTCACCTTTTTTTTGGTGAAGTAATTAACTCCACATGTGTTAATTTATAGTTTTGATGCCTTCAGTGACAATCTACAATGTAAATAGTCATGAAAATAAAGAAAACGCATTGAATGAGAAGGTGTGTCCCAACGTTTGGCCTGTACTGTACATTTTTTTATAAAATGTTGTAGACTGAACTTCTTCGACCTGACACCCAAGTCCTAACTGGACACATAATCTAATAGAACCGCTAGATTAAAGTTCTATTTCAGTTTCTGATCCAACTAATTCTGCATCCCTTTTGCACTAAACCGGATAGAGGAGCGCAGCAGCAGCACCATACATGAATTCCTCACCTCACATGCATGGAATATTTGTTTTAATTTGAACAAGCTTCTCTCAGGAAGATGCATTACTACTAGGGCTGCAACAAGTAATCGATTAAATCGATTCAAATTAGGGATGTCCGATAATGGCTTTTTGCCGATATCCAATATTCTGATATTGTCCAACTCTTTAATTACCGATACCGATATCAACCGATATATACAGTCGTGGAATTAACACATTATTATGCCTAATTTGGACAACCAAGTATGGTGAAGATGTCCGTTTTTTTCAAAATTAATAAAATAAAATAATCCATCCATCCATCCATCCATCTTCTTCCGCTTATCCGAGGTCGGGTCGCGGGGGCATCAGCTTAAGCAGGGAAGCCCAGACTTCCCTCTCCCCAGCCACTTCGTCCAGCTCCTCCCGGGGGATCCCGAGGCGTTCCCAGGCCAGCCGGGAGAGATAGTCTTCCCAGCGTGTCCTGGGTCTTCCCCGTGGCCTCCTACCGGTCGGACGTGCTCGAAACACCTTCCTAGGGAGGCGTTCGGGTGGCATCCTGACCAGATGCCCGAACCACCTCATCTGGCTCCTCTCGATGTGGAGGAGCAGCGGCTTTACTTTGAGCTCCCCCGAATGACAGAGCTTCTCACCCTATCTCTAAGGCAGAGCCCCGCCACTCGGCGGAGGAAACTCATTTCGGCCGCTTGTACCCGTGATCTTGTCCTTTCGGTCATGACCCAAAGCTCATGACCATAGGTGAGGATGGGAACGTAGATCGACCGGTAAATCGAGAGCTTTGCCTTCCGGCTCAGCTCCTTCTTCACCACAACGGATCGATACAGCGTCCGCATTACTGAAGACGCTGCACCGATCCGCCTGTCGATCTCACGATCCACTCCTCCCTCACTCGTGAACAAGACTCCGAGGTACTTGAACTCCTCCACTTGGGGCAAAATCTCCTCCCCAACCCGGAGATGGCCCTCCACCCTTTTCCGGGCGAGAACCATGGACTCGGACTTGGAGGTGCTGATTCCCATCCCAGTCGCTTCACACTCGGCTGCGAACCGATCCAGTGAGAGCTGAAGATCTTGGCCGGAGGAAGCCATCAGGACCACATCATCTGCAAATAGCAGAGACCTAATCCTGCAGCCACCAAACCAGATACCCTCAACGCCTTGACTGCGCCTAGAAATTCTGTCCATAAAGGTTATGAACAGAATCGGTGACAAAGGGCAGCCTTGGCGGAGTCCAACCCTCACTGGAAACGTGTCCGACTTACTGCCGGCAATGCGGACCAAGCTCTGACACTGATTATACAGAGAGCGAACTGCCACTATAAGGCAGTCCGTTAAAATAAAATAAGATAAATAAATTAAAAACATTTTCTTGAATAAAAAAGAAAGTAAAACAATATAAAAACAGTTACATAGAAACTAGTAATGAATGAAAATGAGCAAAATGAACTGTTAAAGATTAGTACTATTAGTGGAGCAGCAGCACGCACAATCATGTGTGCTTACGGACTGTATCCCTTGCAGACTGTATTGATATATATTGATATATAATGTAGGAACCACAATATTATTAAGAGAAAGAAACAACCCTTTTGTGTGAATGAGGGAGGGAGGTTTTTTGGGTTGGTGCACTAATTGTTAGTGATGGGTCCGGCAACACCGATGCATCGGCGCATGCGTCGAGCTCATAGAGCGAAACCCTGTGTCGGTGCGCGTACCGCTTTTAGAAAGTCACGTGACCGATCATGAGCTGTTTTGGTCACGTGACCGATACGCGAACTGTGTCGCACTGACGCTGACTCTGTGCCCTGTGAGCGGCTCTTTTCTACAGCCGGAGAAATAATAACTAAGAAGAGAAAGCGTCTAAAATTGAATAAGTTGGAAAAACTGTTTTGTTTTTTTAATAAAAATGTGTAAAAAAAAAAAATAATAATAATTTCCAGGTCCACAAGCATCCTCATTCACAACACGTTCTCTTAGATTTCCATGTTATGATACATGTTCACATTATTTATTGACTGTATCTAAAAAAGACAAAAAATATATTTTTATTTAAATGAAGTCATGAAATAATCCTAAATGAAATACAATGACTTGGTTTATATTATTGTATATACTAGGTCAGTGGTTCTCAACCTTTTTTCAGCAATGTACCCCCTGTGAACTTTTTTTAATTCAAGTACCCCCTAATCAGAGCAAAGCATTTTTGGTTGAAAAAAAAAATACAGCACTATGTCTTCAGTTTCTGATTTATTAAATTGTATAACAGTGCAAAATATTGCTCATTTGTAGTGGTCTTTCTTGAACTATTTGGAAAAAAAGATATAAAAATAACTAAAAACTTGTTGAAAAATAAACAAGTGATTCAATTATAAATAAAGATTTCTACACATAGAAGTAATAATCAACTTAAAGTGCCCTCTTTGGGTATTGTATCTGGATTCATCAACTTAATTCTAAACATTTATTCACAAAAAAAAAATCTTTAACATCAATATTTATGGAACATGTCCACAAAAAATCTAGCTGTCAACACTGAATATTGCATTGTTGCATTTCTTTTCACACTTCTTTTTGACATACATTTTAGTGACAAACCTGAGCTTGTGCTTCACTGAGTTTATGAACGAACTTACATTCATATTTTGTTGAAGTATTATTAAATAAATATATTTATAAAGGATTTTTGAATTGTTGCTATTTTTAGAATATTTTTTAAAAATCTCACGTACCCCTTGGCATACCTTCAAGTACCCCCAGGGGTACGCTTACCCCCATTTGAGAACCATTGTACTAGGCTCCAGCGCCCCCCGCGACCCCAAAAGGGAATAAGCGGTAGAAAATGGATGGATGGATGTACTAGGTCATAAAATCAGTGTCAGTTGAGTCGGTCCATAGGTTGCCTGTAGGGATTTTTAATGTCCAGCAGATGTCAGTATTTAGTGACACAGTATCGACACAGTATCAATACGTATGTATGTGGGCTTTGTACCGAGGGTGTCGTTGTGGCTTGTGCAGCCCTTTGAGACACTTGTGATTTAGGGCTATATAAATAAAGATTGATTGATTGATTGATTGAATACAGTTTTGCAATGTGTCGAAACGCTTCATGACGCCTCATCAACCCATCACTAATTTGCACTGGATGTTTACTTTTATATTTGCACATTAAAAGCAAATAAGCTACTTTTAATTTTCTTGCCATCACCATCAACTAGTCAATCGTCCGCGTGAGAATATGTTGTCCTCATTACACAAAAACATGAATGTGTCATTTGTATCTGCGTTGTAAATTCATAAACTAAAGCACCGTTTCGCTCTGTGAGGAGCGTTTGGCGTGCCTGTTCAGTGTTTACAAAGACGCGCTCCTCTTTAACGCTAACGTTAATTAGTTGTGCAAATACCTTTTACAACATTAACAATTACGTATACTATGTACAAACGAACAATTAACTTTCACTTTAATCATACTATCATTGTTGTGTTATTAAGCAAAATAAGCAAAAGTTTTACTTTTGTTGAAATGTTTACACTGTTACAGAATATTTCGTTTTGCACTTTTTTGTATTGGATGTTTATCTTTATTTTTGCACATTTTAGCAAATAAGCAATACTTTTACTTTTGTTGAAATGTTTACACTGTTACAGAATATTTCCGTTTTGCACTTTTTTGAATTGGATGTTTATCTTTATTTTTGCACATTTTAAAGCAAAATAAGCAATACTTTTACTTTTGAAATGCTTATACTATTGCAGAATATTAAGATTTGCACTGGATGTTTACTTTTATATTTGCACATTAAAAGCAAATAAGCTACTTTTAATTTTGTTAAATGTTTACATTGTTACAGAATATTGTGTCATGTTGTTGTCAATGTTGACTGAGTGGCCATACTTTTTTTTTTGTAAATAAAAGCCATGCCTTTTGAAAAAACTGGCCTACATTTATTTTTTCATCTTCATTTTTTCATAAAAAACACAAGATACACTTACAATTAGTAATTGTAAGTGTATCTTGTGTTTTTTATGGTGATTTAAAAAAAATAAAAAAATTAAAAACGATACCGATAATTTCCAATATTAAATTTTAAAGCATTTATCGGACATCTCTAATTAAAATTGATTATAAAAATAGTTGGCGTTTAATTTAGTCATCGATTTGTTGGATCTATACTATGTGCATGCGCAGAGGCTACTTTTTTTTTTTTTAAATAAATTGTACCAACAGCTGAGAAACCATAATCAAAATAAGTATGGTGCCAGTATGCTGTTTTTTTTCCAATAAAATATTGTAAAGGATAGAAATGTAGTTTGTCTCTTTTATCCGATTATTAATTGAAGTATAATAATAATCCAGCTCTCACTGGATCGGTTCGCAGCTGAGTGTGAAGCGACTGGGATGAGAATCAGCACCTCCAAGTCCGAGTCCATGGTTCTCGCCCGGAAAAGGGTGGAGTGCCATCTCCGGGTTGGGGAGGAGATCTTGCCCCAAGTGGAGGAGTTCAAGTACCTCGGAGTCTTGTTCACGAGTGGGGGAGGAGTGGATCGTGAGATCGACAGGCGGATCGGTGCGGCGTCTTCAGTAATGCGGACGCTGTATCGATCCGTTGTGGTGAAGAAGGAGCTGAGCCGGAAGGCAAAGCTCTCAATTTACCGGTCGATCTACGTTCCCATCCTCACCTATGGTCATGAGCTTTGGGTTATGACCGAAAGGACAAGATCACGGGTACAAGCGGCCGAAATGAGTTTCCTCCGCCGGGTGGCGGGGCTCTCCCTTAGAGATAGGGTGAGAAGCTCTGTCATCCGGGAGGAGCTCAAAGTAAAGCCGCTGCTCCTCCACATCGAGAGGAGCCAGATGAGGTGGTTCGGGCATCTGGTCAGGATGCCACCCGAACGCCTCCCTAGGGAGGTGTTTAGGGCACGTCCCACCGGTAGGAGGCCGCGGGGAAGACCCAGGACACGTTGGGAAGACTACCGTATTTTCCGCACTATAAGCCGCCCCGGGTTATTAGCCGCACCTTCAATGAATGGCATATTTCAAAACTTTGTCCACCTATAAGCCGCCCCGGACTATAAGCCGCGCCTACGCTGCGCTAAAGGGAATGTCAAAAAAACAGTCAGATAGGTCAGTCAAACTTTAATAATATATTAAAAACCAGCGTTCTAACAACTCTGTCCCAAAATGTACGCAAATGTGCAATCACAAACATAGTAAAATTCAAAATAGTGCAGAGCAATAGCAATAACTTAATGTTGCTCGAACGTTAATGTCACAACACACAAAATAAACATAGCGCTCACTTTCTGAAGTTATTCTTCATTCGTAAATCCTTCGAATTCTTCGTCTTCGGTGTCCGAATTGAAAAGTGTGTGTATAAGGTAAGACATATTATCTGGCACTTTGTTTCGCAATATTATGCAAACACAACTTTTCTTACCTTCTGGTACCTGCTGATCTGTATTTGGGATCTCTATAAATCCTGAAAAATTGTGCGAGTCCGCCTTTGTAGTCCGTGACGACACCGTAGTCTATAGCCGTCTTTTCATGAACCGGAAACACCAAGAAGCACCACCTTTAAAATCATCCAGGTGGAGTTCGCTTGCTAGCGTTGTTGCCTTCATTCGAATAGTGATGGTGCTGACACTTCTGCTTGCTGCTCTCTGCTCAACAACCCACTGTTCGAGTTTGTCCTCCAACAGTTGCCATCTTGCTTTGTTCCCTCGGAAACTCTGTTTTGTCTTCTTTACCTGGCGCAGGTCATCTTCTTGCTTCCTCCACCTACGCACCATTGATTCATTTATGTTATATTCTCTTGCTGCTGCTCTATTTCCGTGTTCTTCGGCATGACTTATTGCCTTAAGTTTAAATTCTGCGTTATACGCGTGTCGCTTAGTAGGAGCCATTTTGTGGTCTGGTCTTTACAGATGTAAACACACAAAGGAAATGAAACGAAATATCTGCGCGCTTCTTCTTCTTCTTCCGGGGGCAGGTGGTTGCTTACAGTAGAAGAAGAAGCGCTTCCTGTTCTACCGGGAAAAAAGATGGCGGCTGTTTACCGAAGTTGCGAGACCTAAACTTTATGAAAATGAATCTTAATATTTATCCATATATAAAGCGCACCGGGTTAAAAGCCGCACTGTCAGCTTTTGAGTACCGTATTTTCCGCACTATAAGGCGCACCTAAAAACCACAAATTTTCTCAAAAGCTAACAGTGCGCCTTATAACCCGGTGCGCTTTATTACGATTCATTTTCATAAAGTTTAGGTCTCGCAACTACGGTAAACAGCCGCCATCTTTTTTCCCCGTAGAAGAAGCGCGCGGTGCATGCTGGGATATGTGACGTTTCATTTCCATTTGTGTGTTTATGTAAAGACCCCAAATGGCTCCTATTAAGTGTGTTGTCTGTCTAATTATAAATAATGCAGACGAGGCGTGTTAACTGAGTTCTCAACGTTTTCTCACAGCGTGCTCATAACCATATTCGAACTCCCAGCATACAACATCGCTTCTCAGGGCTACTGCGCATGCTCGTAACTATCGTTGCATGCTGGGTAGTGTAGTTGTTATATTTGCTAGCTCATAACAGCACATTGAGAGACACGCTGACACGCTTAATTCAATACTCGCCGTCATTCCGGGTGGATTGACAAAAGACCTCCAGCCGCTAGATATTGGTGTCAACAGGGCATTCGAAGCTAGACTGCTAACTGCGTGGGAACTTCTCAGGGCTACCGCGCATGCTTGTAACTATCGTTGCATGCTGGGTAGTGTAGTTGTTATATTTGCTAGCTCATAACAGCACATTGAGAGACACGCTGACACGCTTAATTCAATACTCGCCGTCATTCCGGGTGGATTGACAAAAGACCTCCAGCCGCTAGATATTGGTGTCAACAGGGCATTCGAAGCTAGACTGCTAACTGCGTGGGAACAATGGAAGACAGAAGGCGAACACACCTTCACTAAGACGAGGAGGCAGCGCCAGACGACGCCAACATCTGCCAGTGGATCGTAAATTTGCCCAACTTTTCACTTCGGACACCGAAGACGAAGGATTTACGAATGAAGAATAACTTCAGAAAGTAAGCGCTATGTTTATTTTGTGTGTTGTGACATTAACGTTCGAGCAACATTATGTTGCTATTGCGCTGCACTATTTTGAATTTTACTATGTTTGTGATTGCACATTTGCGTACATTTTGGGAGTGAACAGAGTTGTTAGAACGCTGGTTTTTAATATATTATTAAAGTTTGACTGACCTATCTGACTGTTTTTTTGACATTCCCTTTAGCGCAGCGTAGGCGCGGCTTATAGTCCGGGGCGGCTTATTGGTGGACAAAATTATGAAATATGTAATTCATAGAAGGTGCGGCTAATAATCCGGTGCGCCTTATAGTGCGGAAAATACGGTAAATTTGTGGTTTTTAGGTGCGGCTAATGGTGCGGAAAATACGGTATGTCTCCCGGCTGGCCTGGGAACGCCTCGGGGTCCCACGGGAAGAGCTGGACGAAGTGGCTGGGGAGAGGGAAGTCTGGGCTTCCCTGCTTGAGCTGCTGCCCCCGCGACCCGACCTCGGATAAGCGGAAGAAGATGGATGGATGGATGCATAATCGACAGATTAACTGATTATCAAAAGAGTTGTTAGTTGCAGCCCTAACTACTACTACTGCAAACAATAACATACATACTATTGGATGGGACCTAATGTGTCCTGTGCAACTTTGGCCTAAAATCATGTCATGCTACTGGAGGGGCAGGTTAGAAGAAAGTCCCAGGAGGTTTTCTTACCATGGCCACTGAATAGACGTTCTCCTGCCCGAGCAGTGACTCTAGAAACAAGAGTGCACTCTAGGAGAGCAGAAGAGCGAAGTGACAAGAGGTGAGGAGGGGGAGCATTAATAGTTGTGGTTGGATGGAGACAGAGTGAACGAGTGATTAATGAAGCTTTGATCAGGGATAATTAGTCGCGTTAGGAAGAGTTAGGAGTAAAAACTTTTTTTTTTTTACCTCAACCGCTGATCGGATGACACCAGTTCCCAGCAGAGACTCCGCGTACTGATGGAGCTCCTGGCTGGTTCCACGGAACAAGCTGCGCAGGGTGACCGTCGGCGGGCTCTCTTTCTCGGTGGCGTGGCGTGCTTGCTCGGCCTCAGCATGGAGCACCGTGGAAGTCAGCAGGAGCAGCAAAATGCGAGCCGCGGCGCTCAAACCGACATTAAAAGCCATCGTAAGAGCACAGTTTTGTTCAAGGACGGGATAAGAAAAGAATCTTTAAACGACAAAAGGGTGTAATTATAAAGTTTGTCTAGGCGGCAATGATCCACTCTTGCTCACGCTGCGGTATTAACTAGCTATATTTGGCAGCTAACACTTTCAGAAGATTTAAACGCAAACAGTCCGCCGGATATCCAACATGCGTCCAGTTGCAAGTTATAATAAAAAACAATTCCGTGCACTAATGTTCCAAAAGTATAATGGGAACAACGAAACGTTGTGGCTTTGAGCGGAACACGAGCTGGTGAAGCTTCTTATTTGAGCGCCGAGTCATACAAAAGTCACGTGCGATAGCCCTTTGTCTCCAAATGTATGTTAAGTTCGGATATTTTCTTATTTTGGAAGTAAAATGGCTCGTGTCGCTGCTTTAAAAAAAAAAAAAAAAAGATACTCCTTTCCCCGCCGCGTTTGACGACGTCTTCTGACGACGAGCAGCATAGACGTGGGGCTCTTGAAGAGGCTACGAAGTGCATTCTGGGAAATGTAGTCTTTTACTCCCATGGGCGAGGGCGGACCTACGTCACTTCCGCCCTCCAATCCCCTAGCAACGCGGTCGCCATATTGAATTCGTTGAAAACAAACCAGCTCACAGCGAACACAGCATTGACAGAAAAGGCATTTAACGAGGTTTCACGGCATTTTAAACTGTTCTAAATGGCGTATGATTATGTAAATAGTCTTTCCAGTGAGGCTAGGTTAAGATACGAGTTAAAATGTTCTGTAGTTGGATTAAACGACTGCCCTTACCGCCTTCCAGCAGATGATAATCCTACACAATGGCCGGACATGGAATTTGGAAATCTTTATGTCTACCTCACAAGCGCACCAGGTCGGTTGTTAGCTTCGGTTGTTATATAACGAATAAATCACATAAAAATTGTTAAATCACCCAAAGGTATGTTGATAAATGATAATAAGGATGACACGGTGGCTACCAGTATCTGTATATTTATTATATCTGTAGAGAGCTCATTCAAATTCAGTTCAGTATTATGATTTATTATTTGCTGAATTACTGGAAATAGCCTTTATACCGTATGTTATTGTTGTGCAACAACAACAACTTCAGCTGTCAAACGTTATTCAGTAAAAATTCAACGGGTTCAACATTAGCATGGACGGTATAGCCAAGTTGTGGTTAAGAAGGTGGACTCCAGTGAGAACCGTCCTCGTTTTCCCGGTGTAAAGCTGCGAGCCATTTGTCTCGTCTCTGTGGGCTTTTAGCACGCTTTGGCAGAACAAAATACGACCATTGTTTTCCCTGTTTCCAGTTGTGGTTTGCACAACCAAAAACAACACAGTTTTTTGGCATTTTGGAGGCAGAATGACGGGTTTAATCAGCGCAGGTCGACAGGTTAAAGAGTAATGGCGACGGTTTGTTTTCAACGCCAGTCAGGTTGCTATGGCTCGAAGAACCCGTATGTAGCTCAGTTGCCCGGATGTCGGCCCTGCCCCATAGACGTGGGGATCTTGAAGAGGCTACGAAGTGCATTCTGGGAAATGTAGTCTTATACCCCCATGGGCGAGGGCGGACCTACGTCACTTCCGCCCTCCAATCCCCTAGCAACGCGGTCGCCATATTGAATTCGTTGAAAACAAACCAGCTCACAGCGAACACAGCATTGACAGAAAAGGCATTTAACGAGGTTTCACGGCATTTTAAACTGTTCTAAATGGCGTATGATTATGTAAATAGTCTTTCCAGTGAGGCTAGGTTAAGATACGAGTTAAAATGTTCTGTAGTTGGATTAAACGACTGCCCTTACCGCCTTCCAGCAGATGATAATCCTACACAATGGCCGGACATGGAATTTGGAAATCTTTATGTCTACCTCACAAGCGCACCAGGTCGGTTGTTAGCTTCGGTTGTTATATAACGAATAAATCACATAAAAATTGTTAAATCACCCAAGGTATGTTGATAAATGATAATAAGGATGACACGGTGGCTACCAGTATCTGTATATTTATTATATCTGTAGAGAGTTCATTCAAATTCAGTTCAGTATTATGATTTATTATTTGCTGAATTACTGGAAATAGCCTTTATACCGTATGTTATTGTTGTGCAACAACAACTTCAGCTGTCGAACGTTATTCAGTAAAAATTCAACGGGTTCAACATTAGCATGGACGGTATAGCCAAGTTGTGGTTAAGAAGGTGGATTTTTGTTCCTTATATTTACCAGAAACGGAAGTAATCCGAACACACGACCCGGGATTTTGGGGGACTCCAGTGAGAACCGTCCTCGTTTTCCCGGTGTAAAGCTGCGAGCCATTTGTCTCGTCTCTGTGGGCTTTTAGCACGCTTTGGCAGAACAAAATACGACCTTTGTTTTCCCTGTTTCCAGTTGTGGTTTGCACAACCAAAAACAACACAGTTTTTTGGCATTTTGGAGGCAGAATGACGGGTTTAATCAGCGCAGGTCGACAGGTTAAAGAGTAATGGCGACGGTTTGTTTTCAACGCCAGTCAGGTTGCTATGGCTCGAAGAACCCGTATGTAGCTCAGTTGCCCGGATGTCGGCCCTGCCCCATAGACGTGGGGATCTTGAAGAGGCTACGAAGTGCATTCTGGGAAATGTAGTCTTTTACCCCACATGGGCGAGGGCGGACCTACGTCACTTCCGCCCTCCAATCCCCTAGCAACGCGGTCGCCATATTGAATTCGTTGAAAAGAAACCAGCTCACAGCGAACACAGCATTGACAGAAAAGGCATTTAACGAGGTTTCACGGCATTTTAAACTGTTCTAAATGGCGTATGATTATGTAAATAGTCTTTCCAGTGAGGCTAGGTTAAGATACGAGCTAAAATGTTCTGTAGTTGGATTAAACGACTGCCCTTACCGCCTTCCAGCAGATGATAATCCTACACAATGGCCGGACATGGAATTTGGAAATCTTTATGTCTACCTCACAAGCGCACCAGGTCGGTTGTTAGCTTCGGTTGTTATATAACGAATAAATCACATAAAAATTGTTAAATCACCCAAGGTATGTTGATAAATGATAATAAGGATGACATGGTGGTTACCAGTATCTGTATATTTATTATATCTGTAGAGAGCTCATTCAAATTCAGTTCAGTATTATGATTTATTATTTGCTGAATTACTGGAAATAGCCTTTATACCTATTTTAGCGTCCCTTCACTGGCTCCCTGTGAAGTTACCGAAGACATTTTAAACTCCTTTTATTTGTTTTTAAGTGTCTAAACAACCTCGCGCCAACCTATCTCTCCGACCTCCTTCAGCCTTACTGCCCCACCCGATCCTTAAGATCAGCCGATCAGCTGCTGTTGACGGTCCCTGACACAAGGCTGAAGCTTAGAGGTGACAGAGCTTTCGCCGTTGCTGCTCCCAAGCTCTGGAACAACCTACCCCTGAGTGTTAGACAAGCCTCCTCTCTTCCTGTTTTTAAATCTCTCTTAAAAACATACTTTTATTCCATGGCTTTTAACACAGTGATATCCATCCTGCAATGGCGCCCCATAATACACCTGCTGTGATCCTGTTTTTATGTTTTTATTAATTCTATTTTAATTATTTATTTTTTATCGTGTTCTGTTTGTGTTGTGTTTGCTCGGTACTCGTTTTATCTTTTAACCTGCTCATTGTACAGCACTTTGGCTACCCCTGTGGTACATTTTAAATGTGCTCTATAAATAAAGTTGATTTGATTTGATTTGATGTTATTGTTGTGCAACAACAACAACTTCAGCTGTCAAACGTTATTCAGTAAAAATTCAACGGGTTCAACATTAGCATGGACGGTATAGCCAAGTTGTGGTTAAGAAGGTGGACTCCAGTGAGAACCGTCCTCGTTTTCCCGGTGTAAAGCTGCGAGCCATTTGTCTCGTCTCTGTGGGCTTTTAGCACGCTTTGGCAGAACAAAATACGACCTTTGTTTTCCCTGTTTCCAGTTGTGGTTTGCACAACCAAAAACAACACAGTTTTTTGGCATTTTGGAGGCAGAATGACGGGTTTAATCAGCGCAGGTCGACAGGTTAAAGAGTAATGGCGACGGTTTGTTTTCAACGCCAGTCAGGTTGCTATGGCTCGAAGAACCCGTATGTAGCTCAGTTGCCCGGATGTCGGCCCTGCCCCATAGACGTGGGGATCTTGAAGAGGCTACGAAGTGCATTCTGGGAAATGTAGTCTTATACCCCCATGGGCGAGGGCGGACCTACGTCACTTCCGCCCTCCAATCCCCTAGCAACGCGGTCGCCATATTGAATTCGTTGAAAACAAACCAGCTCACAGCGAACACAGCATTGACAGAAAAGGCATTTAACGAGGTTTCACGGCATTTTAAACTGTTCTAAATGGCGTATGATTATGTAAATAGTCTTTCCAGTGAGGCTAGGTTAAGATACGAGTTAAAATGTTCTGTAGTTGGATTAAACGACTGCCCTTACCGCCTTCCAGCAGATGATAATCCTACACAATGGCCGGACATGGAATTTGGAAATCTTTATGTCTACCTCACAAGCGCACCAGGTCGGTTGTTAGCTTCGGTTGTTATATAACGAATAAATCACATAAAAATTGTTAAATCACCCAAGGTACGTTGATAAATGATAATAAGGATGACACGGTGGCTACCAGTATCTGTATATTTATTATATCTGTAGAGAGCTCATTCAAATTCAGTTCAGTATTATGATTTATTATTTGCTGAATTACTGGAAATAGCCTTTATACCGTATGTTATTGTTGTGCAACAACAACTTCAGCTGTCGAACGTTATTCAGTAAAAATTCAACGGGTTCAACATTAGCATGGACGGTATAGCCAAGTTGTGGTTAAGAAGGTGGACTCCAGTGAGAACCGTCCTCGTTTTCCCGGTGTAAAGCTGCGAGCCATTTGTCTCATCTCTGTGGGCTTTTAGCACGCTTTGGCAGAACAAAATACGACCTTTGTTTTCCCTGTTTCCAGTTGTGGTTTGCACAACCAAAAACAACACAGTTTTTTGGCATTTTGGAGGCAGAATGACGGGTTTAATCAGCGCAGGTCGACAGGTTAAAGAGTAATGACGACGGTTTGTTTTCAACGCCAGTCAGGTTGCTATGGCTCGAAGAACCCGTATGTAGCTCAGTTGCCCGGATGTCGGCCCTGCCCCATAGACATGGGGATCTTGAAGAGGCTACGAAGTGCATTCTGGGAAATGTAGTCTTTTACCCCCATGGGCGAGGGCGGACCTACGTCACTTCCGCCCTCCAATCCCCTAGCAACGCGGTCGCCATATTGAATTCGTTGAAAACAAACCAGCTCACAGCGAACACAGCATTGACAGAAAAGGCATTTAACGAGGTTTCACGGCATTTTAAACTGTTCTAAATGGCGTATGATTATGTAAATAGTCTTTCCAGTGAGGCTAGGTTAAGATACGAGTTAAAATGTTCTGTAGTTGGATTAAACGACTGCCCTTACCGCCTTCCAGCAGATGATAATCCTACACAATGGCCGGACATGGAATTAGGAAATCTTTATGTCTACCTCACAAGCGCACCAGGTCGGTTGTTAGCTTCGGTTGTTATATAACGAATAAATCACATAAAAATTGTTAAATCACCCAAGGTATGTTGATAAATGATAATAAGGATGACACGGTGGCTACCAGTATCTGTATATTTATTATATCTGTAGAGAGCTCATTCAAATTCAGTTCAGTATTATGATTTATTATTTGCTGAATTACTGGAAATAGCCTTTATACCGTATGTTATTGTTGTGCAACAACAACAACTTCAGCTGTCAAACGTTATTCAGTAAAAATTCAACGGGTTCAACATTAGCATGGACGGTATAGCCAAGTTGTGGTTAAGAAGGTGGACTCCAGTGAAAACCGTCCTCGTTTTCCCGGTGTAAAGCTGCGAGCCATTTGTCTCGTCTCTGTGGGCTTTTAGCACGCTTTGGCAGAACAAAATACGACCTTTGTTTTCCCTGTTTCCAGTTGTGGTTTGCACAACCAAAAACACAGTTTTTTGGCATTTTGGAGGCAGAATGACGGGTTTAATCAGCGCAGGTCGACAGGTTAAAGAGTAATGGCGACGGTTTGTTTTCAACGCCAGTCAGGTTGCTATGGCTCGAAGAACCCGTATGTAGCTCAGTTGCCCGGATGTCGGCCCTGCCCCATAGAGTGGGGATCTTGAAGAGGCCACGAAGTGCATTCTGGGGAATGTAGTCTTTTACCCCCATGGGCGAGGGCGGACCTACGTCACTTCCGCCCTCCAATCCCCTAGCAACGCGGTCGCCATATTGAATTCGTTGAAAACAAACCAGCTCACAGCGAACACAGCATTGACAGAAAAGGCATTTAACGAGGTTTCACGGTATTTTAAACTGTTCTAAATGGCGTATGATTATGTAAATAGTCTTTCCAGTGAGGCTAGGTTAAGATACGAGTTAAAATGTTCTGTAGTTGGATTAAACGACTGCCCTTACCGCCTTCCAGCAGATGATAATCCTACACAATGGCCGGACATGGAATTTGGAAATCTTTATGTCTACCTCACAAGCGCACCAGGTCGGTTGTTAGCTTCGGTTGTTATATAACGAATAAATCACATAAAAATTGTTAAATCACCCAAGGTACGTTGATAAATGATAATAAGGATGACACGGTGGCTACCAGTATCTGTATATTTATTATATCTGTAGAGAGCTCATTCAAATTCAGTTCAGTATTATGATTTATTATTTGCTGAATTACTGGAAATAGCCTTTATACCGTATGTTATTGTTGTGCAACAACAACTTCAGCTGTCGAACGTTATTCAGTAAAAATTCAACGGGTTCAACATTAGCATGGACGGTATAGCCAAGTTGTGGTTAAGAAGGTGGACTCCAGTGAGAACCGTCCTCGTTTTCCCGGTGTAAAGCTGCGAGCCATTTGTCTCATCTCTGTGGGCTTTTAGCACGCTTTGGCAGAACAAAATACGACCTTTGTTTTCCCCGTTTCCAGTTGTGGTTTGCACAACCAAAAACAACACAGTTTTTTGGCATTTTGGAGGCAGAATGACGGGTTTAATCAGCGCAGGTCGACAGGTTAAAGAGTAATGACGACGGTTTGTTTTCAACGCCAGTCAGGTTGCTATGGCTCGAAGAACCCGTATGTAGCTCAGTTGCCCGGATGTCGGCCCTGCCCCATAGACATGGGGATCTTGAAGAGGCCACGAAGTGCATTCTGGGAAATGTAGTCTTTTACCTCCATGGGCGAGGGCGGACCTACGTCACTTCCGCCCTCCAATCCCCTAGCAACGCGGTCGCCATATTGAATTCGTTGAAAACAAACCAGCTCACAGCGAACACAGCATTGACAGAAAAGGCATTTAACGAGGTTTCACGGCATTTTAAACTGTTCTAAATGGCGTATGATTATGTAAATAGTCTTTCCAGTGAGGCTAGGTTAAGATACGAGTTAAAATGTTCTGTAGTTGGATTAAACGGCTGCCCTTACCGCCTTCCAGCAGATGATAATCCTACACAATGGCCGGACATGGAATTTGGAAATCTTTATGTCTACCTCACAAGCGCACCAGGTCGGTTGTTAGCTTCGGTTGTTATATAACGAATAAATCACATAAAAATTGTTAAATCACCCAAGGTATGTTGATAAATGATAATAAGGATGACACGGTGGCTACCAGTATCTGTATATTTATCATATCTGTAGAGATCTCATTCAAATTCAGTTCAGTATTATGATTTATTATTTGCTGAATTACTGGAAATAGCCTTTATACCGTATGTTATTGTTGTGCAACAACAACAACTTCAGCTGTCAAACGTTATTCAGTAAAAATTCAACGGGTTCAACATTAGCATGGACGGTATAGCCAAGTTGTGGTTAAGAAGGTGGACTCCAGTGAGAACCGTCCTCGTTTTCCCGGTGTAAAGCTGCGAGCCATTTGTCTCGTCTCTGTGGGCTTTTAGCACGCTTTGGCAGAACAAAATACGACCTTTGTTTTCCCTGTTTCCAGTTGTGGTTTGCACAACCAAAAACAACACAGTTTTTTGGCATTTTGGAGGCAGAATGACGGGTTTAATCAGCGCAGGTCGACAGGTTAAAGAGTAATGGCGACGGTTTGTTTTCAACGCCAGTCAGGTTGCTATGGCTCGAAGAACCCGTATGTAGCTCAGTTGCCCGGATGTCGGCCCTGCCCCATAGACGTGGGGATCTTGAAGAGGCTACGAAGTGCATTCTGGGAAATGTAGTCTTTTACCCCCATGGGCGAGGGCGGACCTACGTCACTTCCGCCCTCCAATCCCCTAGCAACGCGGTCGCCATATTGAATTCGTTGAAAACAAACCAGCTCACAGCGAACACAGCATTGACAGAAAAGGCATTTAACGAGGTTTCACGGCATTTTAAACTGTTCTAAATGGCGTATGATTATGTAAATAGTCTTTCCAGTGAGGCTAGGTTAAGATACGAGTTAAAATGTTCTGTAGTTGGATTAAACGACTGCCCTTACCGCCTTCCAGCAGATGATAATCCTACACAATGGCCGGACATGGAATTTGGAAATCTTTATGTCTACCTCACAAGCGCACCAGGTCGGTTGTTAGCTTCGGTTGTTATATAACGAATAAATCACATAAAAATTGTTAAATCACCCAAAGGTATGTTGATAAATGATAATAAGGATGACACGGTGGCTACCAGTATCTGTATATTTATTATATCTGTAGAGAGCTCATTCAAATTCAGTTCAGTATTATGATTTATTATTTGCTGAATTACTGGAAATAGCCTTTATACCGTATGTTATTGTTGTGCAACAACAACAACTTCAGCTGTCAAACGTTATTCAGTAAAAATTCAACGGGTTCAACATTAGCATGGACGGTATAGCCAAGTTGTGGTTAAGAAGGTGGACTCCAGTGAGAACCGTCCTCGTTTTCCTGGTGTAAAGCTGCGAGCCATTTGTCTCGTCTCTGTGGGCTTTTAGCACGCTTTGGCAGAACAAAATACGACCTTTGTTTTCCCTGTTTCCAGTTGTGGTTTGCACAACCAAAAACAACACCGTTTTTTGGCATTTTGGAGGCAGAATGATGGGTTTAATCAGCGCAGGTCGACAGGTTAAAGAGTAATGGTGACGGTTTGTTTTCAACGCCAGTCAGGTTGCTATGGCTCGAAGAACCCGTATGTAGCTCAGTTGCCCGGATGTCGGCCCTGCCCCATAGACATGGGGATCTTGAAGAGGCCACGAAGTGCATTCTGGGAAATGTAGTCTTTTACCCCCCATAGCTGTTGCAGCTTCGTCGGAAATAATTTAACTGATGAAAACGAGGGCGCAATTTTAGGCTTTAGTCTCAAGATTTCAGTACAATTTTTCAGCAGTTTTCAGAGAGGAATACTAAAAAAAAGAAACAGCAACAAGTAGACAAACATTACACATTCACACGTTCATTGCAATGCTGCTAATCCTTTGTGTGTGACTGCCTTGTTTTAAGGCCACATACAAATTCAGTCAGTAAAAAAAACAATCACCTAAAAGCTAAGTATTAACGCCTTCAGTTCAGTTTGAGGCCGGACAAATACAGTAGAGCCGTTTTCAACACAAAAGAGGAGAACAAGTGCTGCGGGCAGCATCTGCACTACACTGCTTGTCGTCTTCCTGCCTCACATTAAGGGTGGACTAGCCAATGTAGATGCGATGAAAGTCGTTGGCCCCGAATGCGGCGTTGCACTTGGGGCATTTCCTCTGGCGCGTGTCGTAGCGTGTCTTGACGCACTCGAAGCAGAAGACGTGGAAGCACTTTGTCAGGACGGCGTCCTTCACCCGGGAGTTGCAACAAGGACACGTTAGCCGGGCCTGGGGGGAGGCAGAGAGAGAGCGGAGGTTGTTTTGTACTCAGATGAATGGTATTAATGGCTGCACAGAAATATCTAGGACAGCAAGGGAGGTTATGGGATCATACTGAGTGGCATTCAAGCTCAAGCGTCTCAAAGCACGGCACCATTTGACTGTTTGTTAACTTTGGAGTGAAAAGTAAATAGTAGGGTTGTCCCAACACTAATATTTTGATACCGGTACAAAAATGTATTTTGATACCGCTACCAAAATCATACCTGCCAACTTTTGAAATCAGAAAAACCTAGTAGCCAGGGTCCAGGGGCCGCAGGCCCTGGTAGGTCCAGGACAAAGTCCTGGTGGTGGGTTCAGGCTTCGCCCCCACGACGCAAAATGATTATTAGCATTCAGACAGGTTAAAATGTTGCTAAAACCATCACTTTTCTATCAGTCACAGTGACTTTTCAAAACAAAAATATTACAGCAAAAATCATATGGGTTGATTGACATGTTTATTCTGTAAGCTAACTTCAATAGTTTGAAATTATTTTGACAGTTAATGCCAGTTATCCTGTCAACCTTTCACAAGACTTCAATTTGTTAATTGAAAGTATAAACAGTATAAACACTTTTTACAGTAAACAAATGGTAAAACAGTACTAAACAATTCCATTTAAAAAAAAAAATTGGTGACATTATTAACTTTCTGTCCAAGCTTGTATAATCTACTGCCTTGTTCAATTGTAAAAAATATTCTGTGCCTAAAATTCACATTTCTATCACAATGATCATACTGTAAACATGGTAAGCTAACTTCATTAAAATTAATAGTCCTGTCAATAGCATGGAATTACAATTCAAATGTAGGTTTTTTGTAAGCCTTTCAAAAGAATTCAAAATATGAAAAATTAATGAAAATGAATTCAAGCCATCAGACACTTGAAAAGTGGCACATCACATCTCTAATGTAATCATTTGAACTTTTCAACAGAAATAGCACTGCAAAAATATTAAGGACATACTTCTGTATTTTGGTAGTTATGCTGTCAACATTTAACAAGATTTCTTCAACTTGGACTTGAAAGCATAAATAGTACAAACACTTTTAACAGTATAACAGTACTAAACAATTCCAATAGATAACATTGGTGTCATTACCTTTTTGTGGCTAAAATCCAAATGTATTCTATCAGATTGATCATACTGCAAAAATGATATGGTAACTTTATGATAAGTTTACTTGAAGTGGCATAAAACACTGAAAGTGATTGTTCCTATAACCCCTTTGTTTTAAATGTTTTATGCCACTTCAAGTTGTCAAAGACGTGCTGTGAAATACAGTCGACAGGATTGCGCACCAAACACGAAGCAAGGCCAAAGGGCATGCATGGTGCAGGAGAACAAAGGACTTCTTTCATTTAAGGTTTGTGATAAACCATCAAACTCATTCGTTAAAAGGACTCTATAGTAATATAAAGTGAGTTTTTCTGGACATTATCATGCAAGAAAAGTTTATTTTTGGGACCGCGATCACCGCGTAATGATTTTTAAAGGTTGCATTACAAACATTTAACTGTCCCGTGTGATTGGAAGTCCATGCTCAATTATTGCCTCCGTAAATAAAACTTCGGCATTTATCACATCCAAAGAATCTGTTTGGGCGACGAAAAACGTTGAAAGTTTTCCACTTGTATCGCTAGCAACGGCATTAGACTTGTGTTTTTTTGTCCCAACGTGGTCTTTTACATCGCTAATTCCTCCGTGTCCGATCGAAAAATCTTGTCTGCACAAGGTGCAATTCGCGTAGTTTTCACCCTTTTTTTTTTCATTAATGAAAAACCGTATTTTTTATCACTGCAACCGTAACCCGGAATAGGTTGATGAAAACTGTACTAATTACGGGAAAACCGGAGTAGTTGGCAGGTATGCATATGTTTCTTATAGCAATATATAAAGGGTCCTAATTTAGCTGCTGACGTAGTGAAGTGAATTATTTTTATACAGCGCTTTCCTCTCGTGACTCAAAGCGCTTTACATAATGAAAACCAATATCTAAGTTACATTTAAAGCAGTGTGGGTGGCACTGGGAGCAGGTGGGTAAAGTGTCTTGCCCAAGGACGCAACGGCAGTGACTAGGATGGCAGAAGCTGGGATCGAACCTGGAACCCTCATGTTGCTGGCACGGCCACTCTACCAACCGAGCTATACCGCAGTAACATATGTAATTGTCCATTCTATTATTATTATGTCAAAATTAGTAAGGACAAGAAGAAAATGAATTATTAATCTACTTGTTAATATCTGCTTACTTTCTCTTTTAACATGTTCTATCTACACTTCTGTTAAAATGTAATAATCACTTATTCTTCTGTTTGATACTTTACATTAGTTTTGGATGATACCACAAATTTGGGTATCGATCCGATACCAAGTAGTTACAGTTATCATACAATAGTCATAATTTAAGTCCTCATGTGTCCAGGGACGTATTAACATAATATACTTTTTTTTTTTTTTAATAATTTGGTGATGCTAAAAAAATAGATGTAATCATAGTGGTATCGACTAGATACGCTCCTGTACTTGGTATCATTACAGTAGATGTTAGGTGTAGATCCACCCATGGCGTTTGTTTACATTGTGACGCCGGTGAGCTACAGTGTGTAGTGAAGCATGTTTAGCTATTCCTCGTCCTGCAGTGATAATGCTACTTGTAAGAAACTTACTTTATTTGTCGCCATGGAGGCCAGGATTAGTGATTTAGAAGTAGCTAAAACACTGCGGCTGGACGTTAGCCACTAGCTAGTTAGCCATGTCTTAAAGCACCTGAGGGTGTTTCAGTGTTATAACTTCACCTTTATCTTTTCTTTTTAGGCAAAAATGCATCCATTCTCCCTTTTCTGTCCACACACTGTGTCTGCTTGTAAGTACTCCGTGATTGTGCGCTGCCGAACATACTCCTCTGCTCGGAAAACCAGCGATGTCACAATGTGACGACGCGCCTTCATGCCCGTTAAAAAAAAAAGGGGAGGTGTTTTATACAACCTTTTTAGAGCCTGTATAGTACAGAGTATGATTAATTAGTATCACGGTACTATACTAGTACCGGTATACTGTACAACCCTAGTAAATAGTAGGGGTGTAACGTTACACAAAAATTTCAGTTCGGTACGTACCTCGGTTTAGAGGTCACGGTTCGGTTCATTTTCGGTACAATAAGAAAACAACAAAATATAAATTTTTTGGTTATTTATTTACCAAATTTGTAAACAATGGCTTTATCCTTTTAACATTGGGAACACTATAATAATTCTGCCCACGTTAATCAACATTAAACTGCCTCAAGTTGTTGCTCAGATTAAATAAAATGACAAAACTTTTCTTCTACATATAAAAAGTGCAACATTAAACAGTTTCAAGTCAACTCATCATGCTTAATTTATTACAGCATTTGGGAAGCCTGTAGTTTTTTATTTTTATTATGTAAATGTTATATTTTCATCAACATGTGATAGCAGGGACCCTGCCATTCAAAACTAGGCTGCTGCATTACTAATGATTCATGTAACTATAGCTAAAAAAAAAATAGTACAATAGCAATAGGAGAGACTATTCATCCCTGAACACCATGGAGTTCATGTAGGCTTAATGATGCACTTACATTATTATATCAACTATCAGAGACAGAAACTCTTCATTTAACATAATGTCCTTTTTTGCTGCTTCAACACAGCTCAATCAACACAGAAAAAGGTAAAGTGAAATGACAGACAGGGCTTTGCTGTCCGTAACACACACACACACACTCACACGCACACGCACACGCACACGCACACAAGCTAACGTTACGCTAAAAGCGAATGAGCCTTCACCTCAAGCCAGGACTGCGAGCGAGCTGAGCTGCCATTTATATTTCTAGAAGGTCAACGGGCTCATAGTGATGTTACTAGTAGTTGACTGGGAGGTGTTTATTATCATTTGGAGGGAGTCCGCTGCCTGATGCTTACCTGCTAAACGCTAAGCACTGACTACATGCGCTCTGAATACGCACTGCTGATTGGCTGTTACCGCTCTGTTTGTAACCAATCAGATGGTTGAGTGGGTGGGACAATGCTGGGTGTGTGTAGAGGACTGACAGAGACAGAGGCAGAAGGAAGCGGAGGCGGCTACTTAATATGTTCGTGTGGAAACTTGTTCGGTACATCTCCGAACCGAACCGAAACCCCTGTACCGAAACGGTTCAATACAAATACACGTATCGTTACACCCCTACTAAATAGTGAATAAAATAAAGGATTTGGCAGCTTTGCACCATGACAACTTACCTTATAGTCACTAATTTCTTCATTTAGGAGGTCGTCGCCATTGCTAATTTTCTCAGCGGGTTTCTTGGCCTTTTCGATCTTTCGCCTCAGTTTAGAGATGTCCTCCTAAAACAAAATATACAGCAATGTCATAGCTATTCTGTTCACTCAGGCGGCATCACATTGCATTTTGATGTCGCTGTTATGGAAATAAGATTCTCAACAACACAGGTGTCAAACTCAGTTGTGGCCTGCCACTTCATTTTATGTGGTCCTCGAAAGCCTGCAAATAATATGTATCAATAAAGTACTGTAACTTTTCTTACTAAATGTAATTCTTTCTTTCTATTTTGGGAGGAAAACAATATATGTACTCCATGTAATCGCAAATTATGTTAACTTAAATACCGTGTAATTATTCAAAAATATATTTTCAAACATTCAAACCATTTTTTTTAAATAGAAATAAATACTAATAATAATGATTTCAAAGCAAGTTATCCATCAAATTGTGCAATGTAAAAGTAGCAATAGATTTCATGGTCAAATTGTGAAATGTACTGTGGTTTTTACAGCATTTTTCTTTAAATGAAAAAAAACAGTACGGTACTTTTTTTCATTGTAAAACTGTGGTGCCTTTTTGGCATTTACAGTAATACACCCAAAAATCTACAGTTGTTGATTTGCGGTTAAAAAACAACCCAAAAACTGTCAGCTCAGGTGCCAAGATTTTACTATAAAATTGCATTTTTTTTTTAAATTTACCTTAAAAAAACAAATGTAAATTTTACAGTAATATTCTGCCAACTAAGCGGCCTTTTTTTTTTTTTTACCATAAAAACAGCAATACTGTTTTTTCATTTACAGTAATATATACTACATTTTGAGGTGAAATTATTGCAATTTACCATATTTTTTTGACATTTTAGTTTAAAAAATATATACTAATAAAATGCATTTGACACATCTACTCTACAAAATACACTGCATGATATGCTGCTTGCCTCGCTGAGTGAAATAAATAAAGTGCGCACTAATCTGCAGACGAATAGAGGTAAACTAACATGTTGTAATGAGCTTACTTGTGGGGGAAAAAAATCCAGATTTATTTTGCAGGTCAAATCGAAGGCCAAAGAAAACTAAGGCAGCGCTAGACAAATCACTTGTGTTGCCATCTATTTGGACAATAATGGTTGTGTTTTAACTTATTTTCAATAATGCTGAGACACGAGGCAGTACGGCTGGACGATTATAGCAAAAATAATAACCACACATTATTTTGATTGATATTGTAATAATGAATAACACGATTGTTCATTAATTTAAAAACATGAGTATTTATTGTGCTACCAGCACTTTACTTTAAATGTAGTTTAAAAAAAACTGAGATAAATTAGTAACAAATAAACAAGTAAAACAATAAGCATCATAGACACGATTTAAATTATAGCAATATAAAAAACTATAAAATGTAACTTTTACGTTTTGTTTTTAATTCTTTTTTTTTTACCTTCTACACTTATTTTAGCACCATAGAGTGCATGCTATTTGCGTCAATTACATTGCGTAGGATTAATTACATTGAATGTACCGGTAATAAGATGTTTGTTAATAAATGCAAAAATTCCCACATTTATTGGTGGAAACCAAATTTTGTTGAACTTGTGAAATGACAATAAAGATCCATCCAAAACATCTTTGGAAAATTTTGACCAGTATTTTAGGTCAAAGCATAATAATAATTGTGTAAATGTATCAATAAGTGCTTTAAGTACATTATGCGCGTGTAAAGTATTTTTTTTGAAACCTTTATTTTGTTAGACTTAGACAAACTTTAATGATCCACAAGGGAAATTGTTCCACACAGTAGCTCAGTTACAAAAGATGGAAAGGATAATGCACACAAGGGCACAAGAAGAGGGCGAGAAAAAAAAGGTATAAAAGTAGACTAAAAATGTACCATAGTAGCAATATATGTAATATTTCCATATTATATATACAGTATATAATATATACTATATTATTATATTATATTACATATACATTATACCGTATTTTCCGCACTATAAGCCGCACCTAAAAACCACAAATTTTCACAAAAGCTGACAGTGCGGCTTATAACCCGGTGCGCCTTATATATGGATTAATATAAATATTTATTTTCATAAAGTTTCGGTCTCGCAACTACGGTAAACAGCCGCCATCTTTTTTCCCCGTAGAAGAGGAAGCGCTTCTTCTTCTATGGTAAGCAACTGCCAAGGTAAGCACCCACCCCCGTAGAAGAGGAAGCGCTTCTTCTTCTACGGTAAGCAACCACCCGCCCCCATAGAAGAAGAAGCGCGCGGGTATTACGTTTCATTTCCTTTGTGTGTTCCATGTTGATATACGACTCCATGCGCGCCCACATCACAGATGGTGTCAAAAAACAAGTGAAGCACACAAATACAACACTCGCCGTCATTCCGGGTGGATTAACCAAAGAACTCCAACCGCTCGATATTGGTGTCAACAGGGCATTTAAAGCACGACTGCGAACGGCGTGGGAACAATGGATGACCGAAGGCGAACACACCTTCACTAAGACAGGGAGACAGCGCCGGACGACATACGCCAACATCTGCCAGTGGATCGTAAATGCCTGGGCGGATATTTCGGTCACAACTGTGGTCCGAGCTTTCCGGAAGGCAATGACTTCGACGAGACGGAGCCGGCCATTTTGGATCCCGTATTCGCCCAACTTTTTAATTCGGACACGGAAGGAGAAGAATTCGAGGGATTTATGAATGAAGAATAACTTCAGAAAGTGAGCGTTATGTTTATTTTGTGTGTTGTGACATTAACGTTCGAGCAACATTAAGTTATTGATGTTATTGCTCTGCACTATTTTGAATTTTACTATGTTTGTGATTGCACATTTGCACATTACCGTACATTTTGGGAGTGAACAGAGTTGTTAGAACGCTGGTTTTTAATATATTATTAAAGTTTGACTGACCTATCTGACTGTTTTTTTGACATTCCCTTTAGCGCAGTTAGATGCGGCTTATAACACGGGGCGGCTTATAGGTGGACAAAGTTTTGAAATATGCCGTTCATTGAAGGCGCGGCTTATAACCCAGGGCGCCTTATGGTGCGGAAAATACGGTATAACAAATCCCAATTACCATGTACAATATTACAGGATATGTAACAGCTGCAGCAAAAAAAGGGCAGCATAAAATAAAGAGTAGATCCAGCAGAAATTATACATTATAAACAAAGAGAGGCAATAGAAGCGGTCAGGTAATAGGCAAACATCATCTATTGCTGTGTGGCTGTTTCAAGGGGCCGTATCAAGATTGAATAGTTCAGGACAGGGCGGTTGAGTGTGTCGGGGGATGAATGAACACATTATTTTCACAAACAAATGTTCCTTCTCCTCACAATAACATTTCACTCACATTTATGTCAATTTCCCTAATATTCTGGTTTTAATTATGTGACTCTGTCCGGGTTACGTGAACGCACGCGGAAATCATATGCCTTTTTTTGTCGAGTGATTATTGATTATGCATATTAGCGCTTTGTCAAATAAAACGTAGCAACCATGGCGAGATCCTAAACTTTGAGTAGATGTGGATTTGTTTTCACTTATTTGTTCCTCATCTGTTTCACTGTTATAAGCTCCGGAATTTGCATGCACAATTATTATATTTTCTTAATCGTGAGAAGCCACAATCAAAATTTGATTAATTGTAAAGCCCTACGTGACAGTATCAAACGAAAACTAGGTGAGTGCATGTACGTGTCAGGCTTTTTGTAGGCTCTTTTTGCTTTGCCGGGTCTGAAAATAAACTACATCTCCCATAATCCACTGTGGAGCACAGTAAAGGAGAGCGAGACGGAAGCAGGAAGTGAAGTGTGTTCAACTTCGTAGTCAATAAGAGGAATTGATTTTTTTTCAAAACAACTGAGTTTAAGTTGCTAACAATAGGAGGAATAGTTTTTTTTTCAAAATAACTGAGTTGAAGTTGCCAACAAACAGACAAACCAACCCTGGCAAAAACAAAACGCGCCATGTTCGCCTGGAGCAAAGACAAAACAGACTGCCTCAATGCGCTCTGGGCTGAGGGAAAGCAACTACTGCACACCCAAGCTACTCGATAAGCTACCATCACCCGGAAGAAATTACGCCAGTCAAGCTCAACGTCAATTTGTGAGGTATTTACATTATTGAAAGTCAAAATGTCAGTTAACATTTCTGAGAAACTGCATTTTCCAATCGGATTTAAAATTGTCCACTGTAGAGGACTCAAAGTAAAAGTTGAGAAACACAGTGGATGTTCTATGGCGTCACATTAGTGCCAAAAATCCGAGCGCATAAAAACTGTTATCGCGCGCTGATTCTCCACTTCGTGCGCGACACCCTTTTGCGCGCGCGTGGTGCCTTTTTGCGCGCGCGCGGTGCCTTTTTGCGTGCGCGTGGTGCCTTTCTGCGCGCGCGCGATGCCTTTCTGCGCGCTCTCTGTGTACTCCTGGCATCTCTCCTTGCGCTCTCATGTTTCTTTTTGGCACTTTGGGGGCGGGTATGCTTAGACGGCCCCTTCTTTCTGATTGGTCAGGCGAAAAATGCTGACAAATGCTCAGAGCCAATCAGAAGTATAGCAGGGCGGGTCATCGTCAATATGTATCAAGATTTACGGAGGTAGAAGTGGATAAAAAAAAATGTCGCGCGCTGATGAAGGTTATTTCATACCACATAAACACAATACAGGGTAATACAAAATGTGACCCAAATAAATAATAAGACAACAAACACCATAATCACATCTTTCAGCCAGAACTGGTCCACCAGCAATAACATTATTTTATATTTTCACTTCTTCTTGAACATTTGTTTTCTAATTTATGGAATTTCTTTTGATTCAGCCATATAATTAATAAAATAATCTTTGAATTTTGTTTTTAAAATGTTAAAAATAGCTTTTAATAATGTATTCTGAAACAGTTTAAAATAATCAGAGAACTGACTAACACTGACCCTACACAACTATGTTGCACAATTAAGTCTTTTTTTTTTTTCAAGCGAAAGAGGTAATTTCAACAGGTACAGCATCCTATGTCATATCTACATGTAATAAGATTTGTAACAAGGCAAACCGTTTGTAAATTGGTCGAAAATCGAGCAAGTTATGGTAATTAAGTAGTACATGTACCATTGACATCAATGTAATGATTGAGGCTAGATGTCCGAGGTAAGATGGCTACCAATCATTCTCCAGTGTAGCAACGTTGTAGCCATCTTACCTGTTGAAATTACCTCTTTCGCTTTAAAAAAAAAAAACGACTTAATTGTGCAACATAGTTGTGTAGAGTCAGTGTTAGTCAGTTCTCTGATTATTTTAAACTGTTTCAGAATACATTATTAAAAGCTATTTTTAACATTTTAAAAACACAATTCAAAGATTATTTCATTAATTTTATGGCTGAATCAAAAGAAATTCCATAAATTAGAAAACAAATGTTCAAGAAGAAGTGAAAATATAAAATAATGTTATTGCTGGTGGACCAGTTCTGGCTGAAAGATGTGATTATGGTGTTTGTTGTCTTATTATTTATTTGGGTCACATTTTGTATTACCCTGTATTGTGTTTATGTGGTATGAAATAACCTTCATCAGCGCGCGACATTTTTTTTATCCACTTCTACCTCCGTAAACCTTGATACATATTGACGATGACCCGCCCTGCTATACTTCTGATTGGCTCTGAGCATTTGTCAGCATTTTTCGCCTGACCAATCAGAAAGAAGGGGCCGTCTAAGCATACCCGCCCCCAAAGTGCCAAAAAGAAACATGAGAGCGCAAGGAGAGATGCCAGGAGTACACAGAGAGCGCGCAGAAAGGCGTCGCGCGCGCGCAGAAAGGCACCACGCGCACGCAAAAAGGCACCGCACGCGCACAGAAAGGCACCGCGCGCGCGCAAAAAGGCACCACGCGCGCGCAAAAGGGTGTCGCGCACGCGCGCACGAAGTGGAGAATCAGCGCGCGATAACAGTTTTTATGCGCTCGGATTTTTGGCACTAATGTGACGCCATAATGTTCCTCCACAATTCGACACCCTTTTGCGCGCGCGCGGTGCCTTTTTGCGTGCGCGTGGTGCCTTTCTGCGCGCGCGCGACGCCTTTCTGCGCGCTCTCTGTGTACTCCTGGCATCTCTCCTTGCGCTCTCATGTTTCTTTTTTGGACTTTGGGGGCGGGTATGCTTAGACGGCCCCTTCTTTCTGATTGGTCAGGCGAAAAATGCTGACAAATGCTCAGAGCCAATCAGAAGTATAGCAGGGCGGGTCATCGTCAATATGTATCAAGATTTACGGAGGTAGAAGTGGATAAAAAAAAAATGTCGCGCGCTGATGAAGGTTATTTCATACCACATAAACACAATACAGGGTAATACAAAATGTGACCCAAATAAATAATAAGACAACAAACACCATAATCACATCTTTCAGCCAGAACTGGTCCACCAGCAATAACATTATTTTATATTTTCACTTCTTCTTGAACATTTGTTTTCTAATTTATGGAATTTCTTTTGATTCAGCCATATAATTAATAAAATAATATTTGAATTTTGTTTTTAAAATGTTAAAAATAGCTTTTAATAATGTATTCTGAAACAGTTTAAAATAATCAGAGAACTGACTAACACTGACCCTACACAACTATGTTGCACAATTAAGTCTTTTTTTTTTTTTCAAGCGAAAGAGGTAATTTCAACAGGTACAGCATCCTATGTCATATCTACATGTAATAAGATTTGTAACAAGGCAAACCGTTTGTAAATTGGTCGAAAATCGAGCAAGTTATGGTAATTTAAGTAGTACATGTACCATTGACATCAATGTAATGATTGAGGCTAGATGTCCGAGGTAAGATGGCTACCAATCATTCTCCAGTGTAGCAACGTTGTAGCCATCTTACCTGTTGAAATTACCTCTTTCGCTTTAAAAAAAAAAAAAAGACTTAATTGTGCAACATAGTTGTGTAGAGTCAGTGTTAGTCAGTTCTCTGATTATTTTAAACTGTTTCAGAATACATTATTAAAAGCTATTTTTAACATTTTAAAAACACAATTCAAAGATTATTTCATTAATTTTATGGCTGAATCAAAAGAAATTCCATAAATTAGAAAACAAATGTTCAAGAAGAAGTGAAAATATAAAATAATGTTATTGCTGGTGGACCAGTTCTGGCTGAAAGATGTGATTATGGTGTTTGTTGTCTTATTATTTATTTGGGTCACATTTTGTATTACCCTGTATTGTGTTTATGTGGTATGAAATAACCATCAGCGCGCGACATTTTTTTTATCCACTTCTACCTCCGTAAATCTTGATACATATTGACGATGACCCGCCCTGCTATACTTCTGATTGGCTCTGAGCATTTGTCAGCATTTTTCGCCTGACCAATCAGAAAGAAGGGGCCGTCTAAGCATACCCGCCCCCAAAGTGCCAAAAAGAAACATGAGAGCGCGAGGAGAGATGCCAGGAGTACACAGAGCGCGCGCAGAAAGGCACCGCGCGCACAGAAAGGCACCACGCGCGCGCAAAAGGGTGTCGCGCGCGCACGAAGTGGAGAATCAGCGCGCGATAACAGTTTTTATGCGCTCGGATTTTTGGCACTAATGTGACGCCATAATGTTCCTCCACAATTCTTAGCACTTAAAAACGCTCGTTTGTAGAAATAAATATGATTGGTACATTTTAGCATTACGATTGGGTTAAATTACAGTAGGTGTGTTGATCCTAAACATTCCTGCCACTTCAATTTACACAC
Source organism: Nerophis lumbriciformis (assembly GCF_033978685.3). NCBI lineage: Eukaryota > Metazoa > Chordata > Actinopteri > Syngnathiformes > Syngnathidae > Nerophis > Nerophis lumbriciformis. The sequence continues at coordinate 21,865,822 of NC_084583.2, read as the reverse complement.
TATGGCATTTTGAAGTCTTTTTTTTTTTTCAACATTTATCACGTGGCCTTAATACTGTGATAATATCGTACCGTGAAATTTTGATATTGTTACATCCCCAGTGGATAGTAAAATCTATACTGCTATTACGCTGTACACTGACTTACTTTTGGCCCCTTGAGAGAATACTGATTAAATGTGAGGATTGGACAATATTTTGTCTCTCTCAGAAAGCCTACCATATCCTTTGCCAGTCTAACCAGGTACACTGCAAAAAGTCAGTGTTCAAAAACAAGAAAAAAAAATTACAAAAATGAGGGGTATTTTATTTGAACTAAGCAAAATGATCTGCCAATAGAACAAGAACATTTGGCTTGTCAAGACTTTCCAAAACAAGTCCAATTAGCTAATCTCAATGGACCCAAAAATACCTTAAAATAAGTATATTCTCACTAATAACAAGTGCACTTTTCTTGGTAGAAAACAAACAAAAAAAAGAGACCTTTTTGCTCAATATGTTGAACAAATATTCGTAAATGCTAGTGCCATTATCTTGACATAATGATATTACATTTCTTGAAACCAGCAAACTGATACTAAAAACTAATGTATTGTTCTTAATGGAAAGGCAACGCTTGTTACTCTCGGGGTCTCCTAGCCGCTCAGGCAAATCATATTGTCTAAAAATGCATTTTTCCATCGATAACATGACATCATCGCGACAAGTGCGTGCTCTTCCAGTCAATTAGTGCGCATATACTGTATACAGCCCGGCCCCCGGTCAAATTTTTTTAAATTGTAATTTTGAAGATTTTATCGGAATGTGCATGAACTATCTCTTTTCAAAATTGTTTGAAATGTCTCATGTTAAATATTTAATTACTACCGTATTTTTCGGACTATAAGTCGCACCGGCCGAAAAAGCACAATAAAGAAGGAAAAAAACATTTATACGTCGCACTGGAGTATAAGTCGCATTTTTTGGGGAAATGTATTTGATAAAAGCCAACAGCAAGAATAGACATTTGAAAGGCAATTTAAAATAAATGAAGAATAGTGAACAACAGGCTGAATAAGTGTACGTTATATGAGGCATAAATAACCAACTGGTATGTTAATGTAACATATTATGGTAAGAGTCATTCAAATAACTAACATATAGAACATGCTATACGTTTACCAAACAATCTGTCACTCCTAATCGCTAAATCCCATGAAATCTTCCTCCCCGGTGTCGCCTCTGGTATGCGCCGTTTCCTTTTTCTGCTGCTCGATTGCCGTTCTCTGGTGCATATTTCACTACGTCCAGCTTGTAATCTGCAGTATATGATTTCCTTTTCGCTGCCATTTTAGTTCAGCCCTTCTCAGTTTTTAGAAGTTACCGCCAATGTTGATGTGATCCATTTTAATAGTGTGAAGTGAAGTGAGTTATATTTATATAGCGCTTTTCTCTAGTGACTCAAAGCGCTTTTACATAGTGAAACCCAATATCTAAGTTACATTTAAAGCAGTGTGGGTGGCACTGGGAGCAGGTGGGTAAAGTGTCTTGCCCAAGGACACAACGGCATTGAATAGGATGGCGGAAGCGGGGATCGAACCTGCAACCCTCAAGTTGCTGGCACGGCCACTCTACCAAATGAGCTATGCTGTCTTACCTATAGCTACGGCAGTAGCATATAGCAGTTAGCATCCCATGACCCACAATGCACTTCTGCCATGACCCTCCCCCGCCGAATTCTTATTGGTTGACGTGTGTGTGACGATTGCTGCCATTTGCTTCGTCTCTTACGCGAATTAGATAAATATTATTACTTGATATTTGACGGTAATGTGTTAATAATTTCACACATAAGTCGCTCCGGAGTATATGTCGCACCCCCGGCCAAACTATGATAAAAACTGCGACTTATAATCCGAAAAATACGGTAACTGTCAGTTTACTGTACTGTGCCAACTGTACTACTATATGAGTACGTATTTTCTATTGTTTCATTGAAAATAAAACTGCTAAGTCCATTTGGTGGTCATCTGTTTTAATTATAAGACACAATTTTGTCAAAATCATGATTTTTTTTCATGCTTGAAATAAGAAATGATTACTTTAAAAAAGTAGTTTTATACTTGTGAGTGTTGATGACACAGCTTTGCAACACTTGATATTCTAGTTTCAAGCATGTTTTACTCAATATAGGTCATCACATCTCAGCAACAAGCTGTAATATCTTACTGAGATCATTTAGGACCAAAACCCTTAAAACAAGTAAAACACTAACATAAAATCTGCTTAGTGAGAAGAATGATCTTATCAGACAGAAAATAAGCAAATATCAGCCTTATTTGACATATTTAATCTCCCTTAGATATAGTATCTCGTACGCTGGGATTGGAATCCCTTGAGTTTGTTGCGTGCTACCTGTGCTCGTCGGGCGTTGAACGACTCCTTCTCCCTGGAGATGCTGTTCTCTACCACCTCTTCTCTGACCACAACAAGCCTCTGCTGAACCTGCTCCAGCTGAGTTCGCACTTCCTCCGATAACATTGCCGACTCCTGGGCCTGGAGGACAACAACAGGGAAATAAGGGAAGCAAACATGACCGTCAAATCGTCAATGACTTTCATTTGAAACATTCCTCAAGCTTAGGTGAAGGCTTGTGCAGAAAGTTTAGTCATTCCTTTAGAAACTAGAAATCGACCGATATGGTATTTTCAGTAAAAGTTTTTTAAACATGTAAGTAGGGTTGTACAGTATAGCGGTACTAGTATAGTATCATGGTACTCATGAATCAAAAACAGTACTATACTCTGTTTGGAAAGTACCAGTTCGCCATATACAGGTAAAAGCCAGTAAATTAGAATATTTTGAAAAACTTAATTTATTTCAGTAATTGCATTCAAAAGGTGTAACTTGTACATTATATTTATTCATTGCACACAGACTGATGCATTCAAATGTTTATTTCATTTAATTTTGATGATTTGAAGTGGCAACAAATGAAAATCCAAAATTCTGTGTGTCACAAAATTAGAATATTACTTAAGGCTAATACAAAAAAGGGATTTTTAGAAATGTTGGCCAACTGAAAAGTATGAAAATGAAAAATATGAGCATGTACAATACTCAATACTTGGTTGGAGCTCCTTTTGCCTCAATTACTGCGTTAATGCGGCGTGGCATGGAGTCGATGAGTTTCTGGCACTGCTCAGGTGTTATGAGAGCCCAGGTTGCTCTGATAGTGGCCTTCAACTCTTCTGCGTTTTTGGGTCTGGCATTCTGCATCTTCCTTTTCACAATACCCCACAGATTTTCTATGGGGCTAAGGTCAGGGGAGTTGGCGGGCCAATTTAGAACAGAAATACCATGGTCCGTAAACCAGGCACGGGTAGATTTTGCGCTGTGTGCAGGCGCCAAGTCCTGTTGGAACTTGAAATCTCCATCTCCATAGAGCAGGTCAGCAGCAGGAAGCATGAAGTGCTCTAAAACTTGCTGGTAGACTGCTGCGTTGACCCTGGATCTCAGGAAACAGAGTGGACCGACACCAGCAGATGACATGGCACCCCAAACCATCACCCAACCATGCAAATTTTGCATTTCCTTTGGAAATCGAGGTCCCAGAGTCTGGAGGAAGACAGGAGAGGCACAGGATCCACGTTGCCTGAAGTCTAGTGTAAAGTTTCCACCATCAGTGATGGTTTGGGGTGCCATGTCATCTGCTGGTGTCGGTCCACTCTGTTTCCTGAGATCCAGGGTCAACGCAGCCGTCTACCAGCAAGTTTTAGAGCACTTCATGCTTCCTGCTGCTGACCTGCTCTATGGAGATGGAGATTTCAAGTTCCAACAGGACTTGGCGCCTGCACACAGCGCAAAATCTACCCGTGCCTGGTTTACGGACCATGGTATTTCTGTTCTAAATTGGCCCGCCAACTCCCCTGACCTTAGCCCCATAGAAAATCTGTGGGGTATTGTGAAAAGGAAGATGCAGAATGCCAGACCCAAAAACGCAGAAGAGTTGAAGGCCACTATCAGAGCAACCTGGGCTCTCATAACACCTGAGCAGTGCCAGAAACTCATCGACTCCATGCCACGCCGCATTAACGCAGTAATTGAGGCAAAAGGAGCTCCAACCAAGTATTGAGTATTGTACATGCTCATATTTTTCATTTTCATACTTTTCAGTTGGCCAACATTTCTAAAAATCCCTTTTTTGTATTAGCCTTAAGTAATATTCTAATTTTGTGACACACGGAATTTTGGATTTTCATTTGTTGCCACTTCAAATCATCAAAATTAAATGAAATAAACATTTGAATGCATCAGTCTGTGTGCAATGAATAAATATAATGTACAAGTTACACCTTTTGAATGCAATTACTGAAATAAATCAAGTTTTTCAAAATATTCTAATTTACTGGCTTTTACCTGTATATATTTTTTACAGGCATGACAGCACGTCGTCGTCTGCTGGTTTTACGAGCAGACGAGCATTTTCGGCAGCGCACAATCACGGAGTACTTACAAGTAGACACAGTGTGTAGACAGAAAGGGGAGAATGGACGTTTTTTGGCTTAAAAACTAACGATAAACAATATAACACTGAAACGCCCTCAGGAAGAGGTGATTTAAGACATGGCCAGCTAGCTAGTAGCGAACATCAATCCGCAGTGTTTTAGCTACTTCTAAATCACTAATCGTGGCCTCCGTGGCGACAAATAAAATACGTTTCTTACAAGTATCATCCCTGCAGGACGAGGAATATCTAAACATGCTTCACTGCACACCGTAGGAGGATGCAATAGCTCACCGGCAATGTAAACAATGCTATGGGTTAGGGGTGTAACGGTACACAAAAATTTCGGATCGGTACGTACCTCGGTTCAGAGGTCATGGTTTGGTACAGTAAGAAAACAACAACAAAATATACATTTTTTGGTTATTTATTTACCAAATTTGTAAACAATGGCTTTATCCTTTTAACATTGGGAACACTATAATAATTCTGCCCACGTTAATCAACATTAAACTGCCTCAAGTTGTTGCTCAGATTAAATACAATGACAAAACTTTTCTTCTATATATAAAAAATCAACTCATCATGCTTAATTTATTACAGCATTTGGGAAGCCTGTAGTTGATTTTTATTGTGTAAATGTTATATTTTTATCAACATGTGATAGCAGGGACCCTGCCATTCAAAAGTAGGCTGCTGCATTACTAATGATTCATGTAACTATAGCTGAAAAAAATTGTACAATAGCAATAGGAGAGACCACACACACACACACGCACACGCACACGCACACAGCAAAATGAGCTAACGCTACGCTAAAAGCTAATTAGCCTTCACCTCAAGCCAGGACTGCGAGCGAGCTGAGCTGCCTTTTATATTTCTAGAAGGTCAACGTGCTCATAGTGATGTTACTAGTAGTTGACTGGGAGGTGTTTATTATCATTTGGGGAGAGTCCGCTGCCTGATGCTTACCTGCTAAACGCATGCGCTCTGAATACACACTGCTGATTGGCTGTTACCGCTTTTTCTGTAACCAATCAGATGGTTGTGTGGGTGTGACAATGCTGGGTGCTGAGACAGAGGCAGAAGACGCAAAGCAGCTTGTTAAGACTTTTGCTTAGAAACTCGTTCGGTACACCTCCAAACCGAACCGAAACCCCCGTACCGATACGGTTCGATACAAATACCCGTATCGTTATACCCCTACCATGAGTGGATCTACACCTAGACATCTACTGTAATGATACCAAGTACAGGAGCGTATCTAGTCGATATTACTATGATTACATCGATATTTTTTTTAGCATCACAAAATCTTTTTTCCTTTTTTAAAAATGTATATTATCTTTATAAACTCAGGAAATATGTCCCTGGACACATGAGGACTTAAATTATGACCAATGTGTGATCCTGAAACTACGCGGATCGAGACCTAAATTGGTGGTATCATCCAAAACTAATGTAAAGTATCAAAGAAGAGAAGAATAAATGATTATTACATTTTAACAGAAGTGTAGATAGAACATGTTACAACAGAAAATAAGCAGATATCAACAGTAAATGAACAAGTGGATTAATAATATTTTTTTTACAGCTTGTCCTTCATAATTTTGACAAAATAATAGAATGAGAAATGACACAATATGTTACTGCATATTTCAGCAGCTAATTTAGGAGCCGTTGTTTGCTTACTTACTACAAAAAGACAAGTTGTCTTGTATGTTCACTATTTTATTTAAGGACACAATAGTTCTTTGATTGCAATAAGAAAGCTGTTTAATGGACCCTAAGATGTTTTGTTAAAATAAAGCCAACAATGCAATTTTTGTGTGGTCCTCTTTATTTCAAAAAGTATCAAAATACATTTTGGTACCGGTACCAAAATATTGGTATCGAGACAACCCTACATGGAAGTATGCGTCAGTAAACAGCTGGACAAGGCTTTAACCTCTTAAGGCCCAAGCTGTTTGTTTACATGCTTTTTTTTTATTTCTCTTTGCTATTTGGGCTTATTGGACCCTAATTAGAATAAAAACTAAGAATCATCTTTTGATATGATGTACTTAGTCCATAAGTACACAAACGTGTACTTCATGTTTAGTGACATGCTAATTCTTATTTTTACACTTTTTTTTTTCCAAATTCCATTGTATGTTATACTCTTCTGACACCACCAGATGGCAGTATAAGTGTCCACATAAGCGGCCATAAGACCCCAATTCAGTAGTGTACACAATTTTGGAAATAAGAGCTAAACGGTGCTGTCCACGCATGTGGCCACTACGCAGATGTTTTTTTTAAAACATCATTTGTTTAGGAAACATACAGTAGGATGAGTAGCGGTATAATGTTTTACGCGGCGCAAATGTTGTGGTTAATTTACCACTAAAAAATATCAGGGGATTTTACTAACACCTTTATTGCGTGCGCCTGAGAGGACTATCAACATTTGCATTTCAAAATATGGGAAACATTGTAAGGTTTCCTCCTGAGGAACCCTAAAATATAAGTCAATTCTGGGCTTCTTCATGTAGCGAGACATTTTTCAAGCTGACTGACTTTCTTTCTGGATGTTTAAGAAAGTGTGAAAATGCTGCCTCTTCTTTAAGTTAAAGTTAAAGTACCAATGATTGTCACACACACACGAGGTGTGGCGAAATTATTCTCTGCATTTGACCCATCAGCCTTGATCACCCCCCTGGGAGGTGAGGGGAGCAGTGAGCAGCAGCGGTGGCCGCACCCGGGAATCATTTTTGGTGATTTACTTATATTGTCATGCTCTGTCATGCCTTGTTTTTGGTTTTGTGGCATTTTTCCTGTGTTGGGGGTGTTTTCCTATTAAGCACTTTTATTTTGTATTGACCTTGGAGAAACGTGTAATTTAAAACATTTGTATGCACGTACAACACTTAAAACCTTTAGTATGTCAGTATGTGGACTTAAATTATGGAATGGATTAAGCAAATAAATCAATGTACTAATTTGATACAATTCAAGAAACTCTTCAAACTAAAAGTGTTTACAAAGTACAAAGAAGAAGAACTATGATAAACATTCTGAATTTATTCCATCCATCCATTTATTTTATAGATATTATTATTTATCTCACTATATGAAATATAACTTACTAATAATTTATTTTTAATGTTATTAATGATGGAGTTTATTGTGAATAAATTGAGAACAGGAAGTGAACAAAAGTGTTAGCAACTGCTTTGTAAAGGAAAAGGGGTAGAATTAAATAAGCTCTGCTTCTTCCTACTCTTTTTTGAACATGTTGGATATAGTGTATTGATTGATGTATTGTATTGTATTGATGTATCATGTTGTATACATGCATGTTCGAAATAAACTCAAACTCATTTCCTGTTCGGTTGGTGTTGTCGTGCAGCTGCTTCACTACGGCTACGGGTCTCATCATCGGCTGGTCATTAATAATTATTGTTCTCACCTGAGCCAAAGTATCAGAAGGCATGGCAAGACAGTTTCACAGCTTAGTTGGTGTGAGATTATTGTTTTGGTGTTCATGCTTCGCTACGTTGCTTTCCGCGTTCAACCTCCCTGCGCTTTTGGTGCACTCTCCCATTGCACACTTTTCTTTTGTATTTTTGAGCATTAAAGATTATTTTACCTCCACGCTGTTGCCGGCTGTCTATCTGCATCGCGTTATTTGTGAGAGACATGAAACAAAAACCTTTATGTAGGTGTGACTTAGACCTAGATTTCATAATAGTATATTCTCGGGCAAAAATCAACAGGAAGTTGGCAATTCCCCCTTCAAGACAAAAAAGTTCTAAAAACAGTCACTTTTGCCTCTTTGAGCTGTAATTTGACCCCCTTAACATGCTTCAAAACTCACCGAACTGAACACACACATCAGGACTGGCAAAAATTGTGATCTAATAAAAAAACCTAACCCCAAATCTCAAAATGCTCTAGCGCAATTTTTTAATGAAACGCACAAAAAACTGCTCCTCGGATGAAAAAACTGACAAAACTGCCTGTAACTCTCCCTGGGAAGTTCGGAGAGACATGAAACAAAAAACCTCTATGTAGATCTCACTTAGACCTACATTTCATAAATTGACAACCCCCAGCAAAAATCAAAGGAAGTTTGCTATTCCCCCTTCAAAACAAATTTTTTGTAAAAACCGGTCACCTTCCTTCAAAAACTATCTCCTCTGAGCGCGTTTGTCGTTTCGGCTTCAAACTAACACAGGAGAGAGATTAAACCCTTGTGTATAAAATAACAGAACAGCGTTTTAATACCTGCTCCGGTTTTGATTTTATGACCCTTCAAAGACCCGCTGCGCTGATGCTGCTGCGCTGCTGTTTTTTTAAGATGGCTGCTTAAAAGCAGGAAGCACCAACGTGCCCACACAATGCAGACAAGGTAGGTACACTAGACAAAAGTCTTGGGACACTTCAGACTAAAAGTAGACAAAAGTATTGGGACACTTAGGACTAGCACCTGCCAAATACGCGGGCCCGACCAATGCTGCTTGCAGCTTTAATTATAAATTGTTTCTCCCAAAAAGTAATTGATTAACGTGGACCCCGACTTAAACAAGTTGAAAAACCATTTAGGTCAATTGTACGGAATATGTACTGTACTGGGCAATCTACTAATAAAAGTTTCAATCAATCAAAAAAGGTTGTAATTGTAAGAGTAACTACTCAGCAAAGTGACTGAGACGTTATTTTTCATTTCGTTATTTTATAAGCTATTACGTTTGATAAAACATTTTAACGTCAACAATGTTTATATGAACTGATTGAAAAAAAACAACACTGTATACATTATTTTAGAACATTTGGCATTTATCTCAATAGATTGCAGTGTGCTATATGATAAGCATAGCAATGTATAAAAAACATTATATATTGAACCTAGACTTAGGTAAAAAGACACAAAATAGCATTTGGCCTTTAAGTAGTGCAATAAAAATACAAGTAAAATAAACAAAAGTATCCTTCATCCATATTTTTATCAACTATCACAACATTTAGCTTAACTTAATGGTCAAACTTAACATTAAGTAGGACTTCACACACAATAGTCAATATTTACAACACTGAAAAGTAGTAGTCAAAATTCATGTATTCTCCACTCATTCACACAGAGAAATTTAAAAACATGTTTTTATGCGCTGCCTTTGGCTAAGCAGGTATGTATGTGTGTTGTGAAACGGAGTTACGATGCATGCCTTCATCATTATTCGTTTATGAGTGCGGTAGAAGCAGCAAATACACATAGCTCACTTACAGTCTGTAGATGCCACATTGACGTCAAAAATAAAAAGGTGCCCTCTTTACTGTTCACATATTACGGCGTCGAACAAATCCACACATTTTTGCTTTGGCACTGCTGGAGAGAATCTTACCTTCCTAAACAAGGAAGGAAAAGTATTTGATTGGCTCTACATTGTTGCTAACCCCCAGACCTCACCCTGTCTCATATCTAACACTATTCAAGAGCTGTGATTGGGTATAATTTAAACTTGTCACACCCATCGACGAAATGAAATATACCGGTAAATGGATTTTCATCGACACTGGTTTACTGAGGGCTGATATGGGGAGGGGGGCTAGGAGGGTATACTAGTGTATCGTGTCTCTTTTTCAGCGGATTTCTCCGCTATTGGCGATAATTTTCTCATCCCAATCTTTGCTGAAACCAGACATTTTGCGCTTCATTCAACCAAACTAGTAAGACGCGACTTCAAATTCTCAGTAACTGCAACGGCGTTGCAATAATGGCAACAGTCCATCCATCCATCCACTTCCGCTTATCCGAGGTCGGGTCGCGGGGGCAGCAGCCTAAGCAGGGAAGCCCAGACTTCCCTCTCCCCAGCCACTTCGTCCAGCTCTTACTGTGGTACCCCGAGGCGTTCCCAGGCCAGCCGGGAGACATAGTCTTCCCAACGTGTCCTGGGTCTTCCCCGCGGCCTCCTACCGGTCGGACGTGCCCTAAACACCTCCCTAGGGAGGCGTTCGGGTGGCATCCTGACCAGATGCCCGAACCACCTCATCTGGCTCCTCTCCATGTGGAGGAGCAGCGGCTTTACTTTGAGCTCCCCCCGGATGGCAGAGCTTCTCACCCTATCTCTAAGGGAGAGCCCCGCCACCCGGCGGAGGAAACTCATTTGGGCCGCTTGTACCCGTGATCTTGTCCTTTCGGTCATAACCCAAAGCTCATGACCATAGGTGAGGATGGGAACGTAGATCGACCGGTAAATTGAGAGCTATGCCTTCCGGCTCAGCTCCTTCTTCACCACAACGGATCGATACAGCGTCCGCATTACTGAAGACGCCGCACCGATCTGCCTGTCGATCTCACGATCCACTCTTCCCTCACTCGTGAACAAGACTCCGAGGTACTTGAACTCCTCCACTTGGGGCAAGATCTCCTCCCCAACCTGGAGATGGCACTCCACCCTTTTCCGGGCGAGAACCATGGACTCGGACTTGGAGGTGCTGATTCTCATCCCAGTCGCTTCACAATTTAAATTGCTCGTTGCTGAAAAAAACCCTGCCATTATACTCTAACGCCATTATAACCAAGACTGCTGGTATCATGTGTTGGAATAATTGTTTGTAAGTTATCACAAAAGAAACGTTGTATTATGAATGCTGTCTTTCGAGGCCTAACAAGAGGAAGAAGGCTCGTAAAACTCCACTGTGATTTCAACACGGACAGATGGCAGGATCTGCTCAACTTCCAGAGGAACTTTCTTTGAAGTGTTAAACGAACTCTCTTTGAAGTCAACGCTATTTACGACCCGCTGCCCTTTTGAAGCAACTGTGGTCAGGAGACGGGAGGGGTTATCCATTGTCCTCCAACACCTGCCCCAGCTGGATCCAGGAAGAGCCCAAGCCCGAGAAATCCCACTTCTTGGTCTTCAAAGCGACCGAAAACAATGACTGTTTTACATACTCCCCATTCCTGCTGAGACATGTGTTGGTGCGTGAACATTGAATATTGTAATAAAGAGGAGACGAAAACCTTCTTCGTCAGAGCGTGGTGCAGGACTGTACAGAGAGTGCAGTGGCCATGTCTCTCCTCAATATTGAGTCCAAATTGAATTCTGTCTCTGTTTGATTCCTTGCCTTTTGTCTTGTTTAATAGATGTCCTCAGTGTTTGAACGTGACATCATGTGTAGTATGTATTGTATCTGCTGATGTAGTTATGTTGTAGTTGGAAAAATAAATAAATAACTACATTAAAAAGAAAAAAGACCAATAACAACAAAGAGGCTGATACCGATATACAGTACAGGCCAAAAGTTTGGACACACCTTCTCATTCAATGCATTTTCTTTATTTTCATGACTATTAGGACTATACTATATAAACAATGAATGAACAAATAAAGGTGAAATAACCGAAAACATGTTTTATATTTTGTTTTCTTCAAAATAGCCAACCTTTGCTCTGATTACCGTTTTGCACACTCTTGGCATTCTCTCCATGAGCTTCAAGAGGTAGTCACCACCTGAAAGGGTTTTCACTTCACAGGTGTCATAGTTTTGATGCCTTCAGTGACAATCTACAATGTAAATAGTCATGAAAATAAAGAAAACGCATTGAAATGAGAAGGTGTGTCCAAACTTTTGGGCCTGTACTGTACGTCAAAATGCCAAATATTGGTGCCGATAATCGGTCGATATCTATTGGAAACTATGAACCATCTTTAGTTACCACCTCAATTCTTCTCAAATGCTCTGTAGCTAAGTATAGTGTGTTACTAGCTGCAAAGCTACAGCCATAGTAAAGTTAAAGTTAAAGTTAAAGTACCAATGATTGTCACACACACACTAGGTGTGGCGAAATTATTCTCTGCATTTGACCCATCACCCTTGATCACCCCCTGGGAGGTGAGGGGAGCAGTGGGCAGCAGCGGTGGCCGCGCCCGGGAATCATTTTGGTGATTTAACCCCCAATTCCAACCCTAGTACATTAAGGGAGACAAAATTAGCAGTAAAAAGGGCAAAACAAAAGCTTGTGAACATGACGAAATGATGTGCTACCTTGCGTTTGTTCATGTCCAGTGCTTGTGTTCTTAGAGCTAGTTCTCTCTCAGCAGTACTAATAGTGCCCTGCAGCAGGCGCTCCTTCTCCTCAAGCTTTCTCACCACCTGCAGCTGGGCATCCACCTAACAGAAAAGCACACAACACATAAGAGGAAAAACCACAACTGTAACAGACGTGAACAAAAGTGCATGTATTTAGGTCTCGCAATTTCCCCTCAAGGCTCACCTGAGTTTTTAAAGTGAGCAGTTGATCCGACAGCTCCTCCTTCTCCTCTTTCAACAGCTTGTGGATCTGGTTGGACTTGATGCGCTCGCTCATCAGCTTGAAGTTGGCGTCATCTTTTTCTCGGAGCTGCTGCATCAGGCGAATGTTCTGTTCCTGCATGTCCTCAAAGGCCTGGCCCGTCACGTCCATCTCGCTCAGCAGGGCGTCCTCCTCCTGCACAGGCAGCCGTTTTAAAAAGGAAGAAGATCCAAGTTGTGAGCATTCAGCTGTCTGACACTCACACACCTGCTTTGCTATGGAGAGCTTTTTGTTGAGGATGTCGATCTGCTCTTCCACTGAGCGAATCTTTCTTAAGGCTTCCTCGTCGGCCATCTTCTTGCCCTCTCTCCTTTCTCGTTCCTCAAGCTCCCTCAGCCTCTGACGCAGCTCCTCTGCCTGTAATCCGCATCGTCGGAGAAACAATATCTTAAAACATCTTTGCACCATTGACAAAATATCATCGTAAAGATTGAGAACATCGGAAAAACTGCATGCTAGTAACTGGTTTGTGCGAGGCTGATCACCTCCGACTTGGCTTTCTTCTCTGCTGCCATCAACTGGACTTTGTCTCTCTGTTCCTTAGGGGCTGAGCGATACATGTCTAAGAGCAGCTTCATCTCCCTCTGGGACTCCTGGGCTTTTCTGAATAGTCATTGTAAGAGTCATCATTACACCAATAGCACTTTCAGCCAGACGCCAACAAAGCAAACACCTATTCTAATTACCGTATTTTCCGCACTATTAGCCGCACCTAAAAACCACAAATTTACTCAAAAGCTGACAGTGCGGCTTATAACCGGGTGCGCTTTATATATGGATTAATATTAAGATTCATTTTCATAAAGTTTCGATCTCGCAACTACGGTAAACAGCCGCCATCTTTTTTCCCCGTAGAAGAGGAAGTGCTTCTTCTTCTACGCAAGCAACCGCCAAGGTAAGCACCCGCCCCCATAGAACAGGAAGCGCTTCTTCTTCTACTGTAAGCAACCACCCGCCCGCGTAGAAGAAGAAGAAGCGCGCGGATATTACGTTTCATTTCCTTTGTGTGTTTACATCTGTAAAGACCACAAAATGGCTCCTACTAAGCGACAGGGATCCGGTTCATGAAAAGACGCAATCTCTCCATCCGCACACGGACTACTATTTCACAGCAACTGCCTAAAGACTTTCAAGAAAAGCTGGCTACTTTCCGTGCATATTGTAAAAACAAGATAGCTGAAAAAAAGATCCGGCCAGAGAACATTATCAACATGGACGAGGTTCCACTGACTTTTGATATTCCTGTGAACCGCACTGTGGATACAACGGGAGCACGTACGGTGAATATTCGCACCACAGGGAATGAGAAGTCATCCTTCACTGTGGTTCTAGCTTGCCATGCTAATGGCCAGAAACTTCCACCCATGGTGATATTCAAAAGGAAGACCTTGCCAAAAGAGACCTTTCCAGCCGGCATCATCATAAAAGCTAACTCGAAGGGATGGATGGATGAAGAAAAGATGAGCGAGTGGTTAAGGTAAGTTTACGCGAAGAGGCCGGGTGGCTTTTTTCACGCAGCTCCGTCCATGTTGATATACGACTCCATGCGCGCCCACATCACGCTGGTTTTTAATATATTATTAAAGTTTGACTGACCTATCTGACTGTTTTTTTGACATTCCTTTAGCGCAGTTAGATGCGGCTTATAACACGGGGCGGCTTATAGGTGGACAAAGTTTTGAAATATGCCGTTCATTGAAGGCTCGGCTTATAACCCAGGGCGCCTTATGGTGCGGAAAATACGGTACCGTATTTTCCGGACAAAAGGGCGCATTGCTGATAAATGCTCTATTTTCGATCTTTTTTCATATATAAGACGCACCGGATTATAGGTCGCATCGAAGGAGTCACATTATTCTTTTATTTTTTCTTAATTTAAAACACATCCTTGTGGTCTACATAACATGTAATGGTGGTTCTTTGGTCAAAATGTTGCATAGATGATGTTTTACACGGTTTAATACGGTGCGCCTTATGGTCGCGAAAATACGGTATAGTGGCTTTGATAACGGGAACCGGTTCTCAAAAAGGGATTCACATCCATGGAATCGGTTCCGTTCTTATCGAACAATCGGGAGAACTGGTTTCGAACATCATCCCTAGTCTTCTCCCTGTCATCTTTGTTGTGTGTGCAAGGACGGAAGTGGAAGAAGTGTCAAAAGATGGAGCTAACTGTTTTAATGACGTTCAGACTTTACTTAAAATCAATAACGGAGCAGCATCCCCTCCAACGTTCCCTCTAAGGTGCGCGCCTGCGCAATTGCGCACCGCTCAAACGTCCTCTGCGCACAGCAAATTAATGCCGCGCAGGAAATCAAAAATCCCATCTGAACTTTAAACAAAATGAACACATTACAATTTATTCTGTATGATTTTGCAATACAACTCTGTGAGTGACAGGTGACAACAAGAGTGGCCACCAATGAATAAAACAATCTTTGTCAACACAGTTCAATTATCGTCTGTCGAGACACTTTACGGACAGGAATTCCATCAATCACTTTATTGAGCAAAACTGTTTGTAACCACACCAAAAACATGAGTAAAAAAAACTTTTATCTATAAAAACTGGTAATTTTCTGCCATACAAACCAGGCTTAAAACAACGTTATCATCCGTCATTTTAACAGAAGCCGCTCGCTCTCTCACCTGCACCAACTAGGGATGTCCCGATACAACCTTTTCACTTCCGATACGATACCGATATTGTAGCCTTGAGTATTGGCTGATACTGATATCAATACGATACGATATAGGCACGAATCATACATATATTTATTCCTTATTTTGTTGTGTGGAATGTTAGAAAAGGCTTGATAAAGTGATGTTACTGTTACTGATGTTGTAGTGTTAAAACACAAAACAATAGTCAGCAAGAGTAGGTATAGGAAAAACTGACCCATTTATTATTAACCAATTGGTTACATAAATTTTAACCTTCAACATAAGAGTATTACCTCAACAAATCCAATAAAAACAAAATGTTATATTTAAAGTGCAAAATAACCACTAATACCAACATAATTATACAATTGAATAGAATAAATTAAAAATAAATTAGAAGACCCTGAAAAATAACCTAAATAAATCCAATTAAAAAAAAAAAAAACGTTTTAAAGTGCAAACAATTCAAGTTCACTTCAGTTATTTTTTTACTGTCAGCATATGTTGGAAACAACTGTGGGCAGGGACAAAAACAACACAATATTGTCCATGAGTGTTGGTGCCACCAACACTCATGGCACTTAGCCAGTGCTGCGTTTATGGCCACACAAAAAGTCGGACAACCCCAACGCCACACAATGTGTAAATGTTGTAACACTCTGACTCCACAATCAGATGTGTGCTTATTTTACTGCCATTTATTAAGAATGTTAATCTAAGGATATTATTCATGAAATATTGTCACTGGATTTCATAAATGCTAATAAAAAGATGTATTTTACAGACAGAAAGTTACAGGAACTAAATGTAATCTCTGAAAGGGGTAACATTTCTTTTAAAGGCAGAAACCGCAGCCAGACATACAATACTAGCACATAGGTCATGAAAAACATGTTTTTTTGTTATTGTCATTTTAAGAGGGCAAAATCACTTATATCAGAAAATTATTTTAATAAAACATTTACATTGTTATGATGTCAGGTTTGGGACAGGTGTGACGCTGGTGTGGCCACAATGTGCACGTCTGATGTTGCTCACATGTGCTCCACTGAATGCTCAGGGAGTTTGTGCGTTTGCTCACACACAAGAAAAATTAGAGGGAACATTGATCCCCTCATCCGCCGGAAATGTGTTCCGTGAAAAACCATCCGACCGGAAATTTCTAATAACTAAAGCTCCTTGGGTGAATAATGTAAAGTCACTACTAATGTCACATAACAAGAAGATAGAGAAAAAGAAGAAGCTTATCAACTACAGACTACAAAGGCGGAGGCATGCCATTTTTCAGGACTTATGCAGATCCCAAATACAGATCAGCAGGTACCAGAAGGTAAGAAAAGTTGCTTTTGCATAATATTGTGAAACAAAACGCCAGATAATGATTCTTACATTATACACACACTATAATAATATTTGTATGTTGAAGCACAGTACAATTCATCTAGCGGTGTGGCTTCATAGCTTACCAAAGTCATACTAAAACATTTTGATAGATTTTTGAGCACCGTGTGTAATGTTCTAGATTTTCAATGGAACATATCAAATGTTGGTGTTTACTTTAGTCATAATGCAGTCTACACCTATCTCTTGTGTGACTGCCATCATATTGCAGTCTACACATATCTCTTATGTTTGACTGCCATCTACTGGTCACACTTATCATTGCACCATGTACCAAATAAAAACAGCTTCGAGGTCGGAAAGCAAAACCAGAATTATTCTGTACATTAAGCGCACCGGGCTATAAGGCGCACTGTCGAGTTTTGAGGGGAAAAAAAGCATTTTAAGTGCGCCTTATAGTTCGGAAAATACGGTAAGTAATACATTTTAAAATATAACTGACAAAAACATGTGCTACACACATATCACTCACTTGAGCTCTACTCTGACGATCTTTAGCTGCTCCATCTCTTTCCTTTTTGGCACCCCAGCTGAAGAAAGGCGCTCCCCAGAAGATTCCTCAGATTGGTGGCTACTCCCTGATTTATCCTTCTCTTCCTTTATGCCGCTGCGAGTTGGCCGGTCCCTCTCCTTTTCCCTCTCCCGCTCTCTGTCTTTCTCTTCTTTCTTGATAACAATGTCTTTCTTTTCTTCCTTTTCTTTCTTCTCATCTTTCTCCTCCTCTTTGACGGATACCTCAGGTTCGACTCCTGGCTCTGTTTTAACTGATGTGCCTGGAGAGAGAGAGAATCACAATGACAATCCGCTATGATATTCTAAATACGGCGGAACAATTTATAATTTTCAGGGAATGTGGGTCAGTTAAACTGTACAAAAGTTCAACATTTTAGTCAGCTTTACACGTGATGTTATCATGCAAGATCTCAGTGTGCTTCATAACAGCTCAGTTCAAAGATGAACTATGAAACATTAGCGCTTACAAATAAAGTTAAGGCACATTGTTTTTTTGTTGTTTACAGGGGTTAACTTTTTTTTAAACACATTTGAGTAAAAAAGAGTGTTGTGTTGTTTGAATGTCTACATTAGGACTGCAATGATTAATAGATTAGAAAAAAAGCTTTTTTTTTTTGCATTCTGTTGCTTCAGTTATTGTTTAACCCTTGTGTAATGTTCATATTGTTGTTACTCCACCAGCGTTTGTGGGTCTGATGGACCCGTTGCATTTTGTGGCTTTTAATGCCTCACAATCAAACACTTTTATGTTAAAATACTGAACAGATGTTTACCTTATTCCAATAAACATCTGTTCAGTATTTTAACATACAAGAGTTTGATTGTGAGGCATTAAAAGCCACAAAATGCAACGGGTCCATCAGCTGAGTAACAATAATATGAACGTTGCACGGAAAATTTCTCTGCCAGTTTCTGCATCCCACAGGGATTCTTCTTTTGTGTTTCTGCACCTGCGGTTCCCACACAAGGTTGCAACATTGTTTGTCAACACTGTCTGCTCTCATTTTCTCGCACATTTGACCCTCTGATGTTCTGTGTACCTACACTCTGTCCTCCTCCTGTCTAGGCCTGCTCTCTCTCTGTGTGTGTGTGTGTGTGTGTGGGGGTACACAGAACATCAATTTCCACACTTCTATTAGCCCGGGTCCAGTGGACCCGGACATCTTATATGTAATATAAATGTGTAGGGGGGGTGTATGGTGTGTGGTCATTAAATATGTATTCTGATATATGTTCTTCACAGAAAATGAGCCAAAGTCAGTGAGTCTCAGTTTGAAAAATTAATTAATTGTATCATTTTTCTTTTAATAAAAAATGAAAACGGGTCCCACAGACCCGAACACCAGTCGTGGAACTACCAAAATTCATAAAATCCGGAACACAAAGAGTGCCCGGAACTATATATACACAGACATAGTTTTTGCATGACCGCTGCTATACAGTGAACGTGAGCGTGGTGGTGTGTGGGTGGCAGTTAACAACGGAGTTAAAAAAAAAAAATGTTTTAAGAGTACCGGTATTTTTATTATTGCACACATGTTGAAAGTGAAATGTCAATGATAATGATGTACATTTATTATACATAAAGAATGAAGGTAAAGGCAAGCAAACAATATTGTTATGTCAATTATTTCCCCTAAAATACAAATTGAGGCAAAAATGTGTTTTATACTAGTTCTTAGTGCTTGCTCGTTTCTCTTCTTTTATCTTTTAACCTGCCCATTGTACAGCACTTTGGTAAATTTTAAATGTGCTTTATAAATAAAGTTGATTTGCTTTAACAGGGGACAAATATTTTTTTTATATTCCAACTGAATTTTTTTTCATAACTGTAAATGTCTTTAAATACACATTAACATTTGTTTATAAATGGCAGTGACATGACCACCCTACTCACTGCACTGTCAAGGTTTGAAATAAAAACATGGATAAGTATGTATACGATTATAATAATCTTAGCATTGAAAATAGCTAGCCATTATCGCTCCAGTGGCAAGCTAATAATTAGCGGCACTAGCTGCCAGCTAGCTATTAGTGGCGCTATAAAGTATTCTTTAAATATCTTACAATTGCACTATAACAAAGTATCTTTAGGGTCAGTTTAATTAAAAACACAACTTAATGCAGGATATACAAGTAGGGGGTCATTGGCCTGTTTTATACCATGACTTCATTAATTGAACTACTCAATAGATTACTCGATTACTGAAATAATTGATAGTTGCAGCTCTAGTATGTATGTATCAACAGTTATATTTACACTTTTATGACAGTTCACAGTGAACATTGTTTGTCCAGTTAATATAAGTCTTGTAGTAGCGCCACTTTGAAGCAAAAAACTGATTATTTCCCAGATTTTCTGGGAAATGACCAAACAGGAGCATCCCTGAATTGATTTGTGTTCACCCTTAGAGATTGCAAAGTGTCCAACATTGTAACAAATAAAATGTAAACAAATCAACTTGGACCAACCAGTGCTGCTTGGCGTAGAAGAGCCGTTGTCAGGAGGCTCAGTCTTGACTACAGAGTCCCCTGAAATCGCGGTTGTCGTAGGAGACGTCTCCTCCTTCACATCCATCTCTGTGCTGGACTGAGATTGCAAGATGGTGTTCCCCTTTGAAACGCAGATCTACGCAGACAATAAAATACATCATCTTTTGTGCTATTTATTCTGTTGTGTTTTTCTACATCAAATTCTTAAGATTGACTTTCTCTTTGCATCCAACCTGGTTGAGTTCAGCTTGTGTCTCTCTTAGCCTCAGCTTGAATTTCACAACCTCTCCCTTCATCTGCTGGTTGTGAGTTTGTAGGGTGCTGATCAAATGGCGCATCTCTCGGTTTATAGGGCCTGATGACAGAAGAGCGCAATGTCTCTATCAACCTTCACACACACAAGGATCATAAACTGCCGACCTCAAGCAGCACCCCTGGATACACACCCGCTTGCTCGTTGGCGGCAAGAGTCTGTTCGAATTCGATGCGCAGCATCTCATACTCCTTCCTGACTTGAGCCAGCGTATCTTCCAGCTGAAACACCTCAGTGCGAACCTTCCTCTGCAGTGTCACCTCGTCATTCTGTTCGCACCAAAAACAGTATCAGTGAAGCAAAGCTCGATTTGCGGAAACACACCTACTTGCCTCCATGTGCTCCAGTTGTCGAAGTCGTGCCGTCCTCGTCGTGTTGAGAC
Organism: Nerophis lumbriciformis; assembly: GCF_033978685.3. Classification (NCBI taxonomy): domain Eukaryota; kingdom Metazoa; phylum Chordata; class Actinopteri; order Syngnathiformes; family Syngnathidae; genus Nerophis; species Nerophis lumbriciformis. The sequence continues at coordinate 21,845,234 of NC_084583.2, read as the reverse complement.
GAGCGCGTGTCTCATCCAACTGAGCCTTGAGTATCAAAGACTCGTTGTAGAGCACAGAAAACTGAGACTGCAGACAGCGATACTCAGAGGTTTCCCTCACCAAGCACTCTGCTCGACTCAGCAGCTCTGCCTGAGAGAGAGAAAGAAAAACTGGTGTGAGATGTGAGCTGAATCTCTGTGAGTGTGAGAGCTCGGCGTTGTACAGGCCACTTCACCGTCTTATATACAGCCAGACATTGCACTAAAAAACTAGTCTTTAACCTTTCAGACCAGTTGATCTGCCGTTTCTTTTCTGCTCTGCCCCCCTCTCCTTCGTGGAGGGAGGTACATAGATTCGGTGACCACAGATGATGCGCTAGCTGTCCAAAGTCGGGACCCAGGGTGGACCACTCATCTGTGCATCAGTTGGGGACGTCTCTGCGCTGCTGACCTGTCTCCGCTCAAGATGATCTCCTGCTGGCCCCACTATGGGCTGGACTCTCACTATTATGTTAGATCCACTATGGACTGGACTCTCACAATATTATGCTAGATCCACTCGACGTCCATTGCACCGGTCGCCCAGAGGGGGGGTCCCCACATCTGCGGTCCCCTTCAATGTTTCTCATTGTTATCCCATTGGGTTGAGTTTATTCTTGCCCTGATGTGGGATCGGAGCCGAGGATGTCGTTGTGGCTTGTGCAGCCCTTTAAGACACTCGTGATTTAGGGCTATATAAGTAAACATTGAATGGTCCATTGCCTGCGCACAATTCCCGAACTTGAGTGCCCAAACAAAGAATCACAGGTGTTGGTGACCGAGTCTTGTTGTGTTATTAAAACAACTGCATGAGGGCAATTGTGCTCATAATGTGTCTTCATTACAAAATGTCCTGTGTTCACCTGCTTTCAACTCCTCACCCAGAAGTCATTCACTCCAAGTTCTGTTGCCGTTTAATGTCATCACTGGTTAACTCTGTTGCTACAGTATTTGCAAACTAACACAGTTACACCACTGGTCTCTTTTAATCAAGTACGTCTGCAAAATAAGCCACCATTAAAGTTGCAAGTATAGGCACTTTGATAACAAATGCTGAAAACACTATTCAAGGTTAAGGGTTAAGATACCTGAAGCGGTGGAGGCGTGGCTAGGGACGTGGTCAATATGACATTATTTTCTATGATACATACAGTATACTTTCTTTAAAAAGGCAAACAAATATACATACATTTAAAACAAGTCTGTTCTTTTTATAGTATCAACATATATCTTTCCTTACATTATATCCTTTTATTTTTCAATTGTTACTGCTTATTGTACAATGTACTTTGATATTTTTTCCTAGAGACTTTTCCAATCCTTTTAGACACGATTTATTAAAAACGACTGGTAACAAATCTAGCATCTATCTATGGTGTTATTTTAGACTGTACTCGTGTTTAGAGACACTTTACTTCTGTTGCTCCATGTCCACGACAAAAAGCGAGCTGCGGAGAGCTTGACACCACACTTGCTTCCATTGTGTGACGTAAGTGTCAACTTAAATTTTGTAGATGGCTGTTCGCAGGTATATCTTGGATATATTAAGGAGTAAAGCATGGAGGCGGGCGTGTGTGCACTGAGCAAATACTTGCTGGAATTGGGCCCGATGGTAGTATGAGATTGGCAATAAAAGCTAAAAACAGCGTCGGACTTTGTGTGTCTTCTTTTTGATGCAACAACACAATATCTTACTTAATTTTGTTTTCACATTAAAAAAACACATTTTTAAGGTGTGGCGGCTAATATGTTGACGTGGCGCACCGTCAAACTCAAATACATTACGGGTAAACTCTGCTTTCACGTTCAACAAGTTTGTGAGGCTCTACCTGCTTCCATATCCGCTCATCGCCATCTTTGCCAACAAAAGTCTTCAATAAAGTGATTTTATTTCATTCATAATTTTTATGTTTTCTGCATGTGAAACTTTAAATATTGTTTAAAAACGTACATACAAATTGCGATTTTCATTTAATCCAATTCGAAATAGATTCATAATTTTTAAGAATCGATAAACTTTTTTTTTTTTAAAGTACTTTGTCAAATACATTTTTGGATTGAAAACATAGACCAGCTCTTATTAATATTATTGATACTGTGGCTTTTATTCATTTTAGATTGTCCTTTTTTCAAGTATTGTACAGTGCATCCGGAAAGTATTCACAGCAATTCACTTTTTCCACATTTTGTTATGTTACGGTCTTATTCCAACATGGAATACATTCATGTTAAGCCCTTTGAGACACTTGTGATTTAGGGCTATATAAATAAACATTGATTGATTGATTAATTGATGTTTGTCCTCAAAATTTTACACACAATACCCCTTGACAATGTGATGTTTTTTTATTTTTTAGAATATTTAGCAAATTTTTATATATATTTTTTTAAACTACAAAATCACTTGTACATACTGTAAGTATTCATAGCCTTTGCCATTGAGCTCTATCGTGAGATCAGGGGCTTCCTGTTTCAACTGATCATGCTTTATCTGTTCCAACACCTGATTTGTTGGGAGTCCACCTGTGGTAAATTCAGTTGGTTGGACATGCTTTTGAAAGGCACACACCTGTCTATACATAAGGTCCCACACTTGACAGTGCATGACAGAGCACAAATCAAGAAGTAGTGTCAGTAGACTTCAGAGACATGATTGTCTTGAGGCACAAATCTGGGCATGGGTACAGAAAAAATATCTGCTGCCTTGAAGGTCCCAATGAGCACTGTGGCCTCCATAATCCATAAATGGAAGAAGTTTGGAACCCCCAGGACTCTTCCGAGAGCTGGCTGGCCGTTTAAACTGAGTGATCGGGGCATAAGGGCCTGAGTCAGGGAGATGACAAAGAACCCGATGGTCACTCTGTCAGAGCTACAGCATTCCTCTGCGGTACACTGTTCTCTTCCACACCTTTCTTTGCACTTCTATATTTTTATATATTTACACATTGTTTTCTTGCATGCACACATCGCACTGTATGGAATGGCCTCAATCTCGTTACCCTGCATAATGACAATAAAGCTGATTCTGATTCTTCTGAATGCCAGGCATCATGTTTGAAGGAAACCAGGCACCGCTCATCACCAGACCAATACCATCCCTACAGTGAAGCATGGTGGTGGCAGCATCATGGTGTGGGGATGGTTTTCAGCGGCATGAACTGGGAGACTAGTCAGGATAGAGAGAAAGATGAATGCAGCAATGTACAGCGACATCCTGAATTAAAACCCGCTCCAGAGCGCTCTTGAACTCAGACTTGGGCGACGGTTCATCTTTCAGCAGGACAACGACCCAAAGCGCACAGCCAAGATATCAAAGGAATGGCTTCAGGACAACTCTGGAAATGTCCTTAAGTTACCCAGTCAGAGCCCAGACTTGAATCCCTGGAGAGATCTGAAAATGAATGAGCACCGACGCTTCCCATCCAACCTGATGACGCTTGAGAGGTGCTGCAAAGAGGAACGGGTGAAACTGCACAGAGATAGGTGTGCCAAGCTTGTGGCATCGTATTCAAAAAGACTAGTGGCAGTAATTGCTGGCAAAGGTGCATCAACAAAGTATTGAGCAAAGGTTGGGACTACTTTTTTATTTTTAATACATTTGCAAAAATGTCTCCAAAAAAAAAAAAAACTTTTCACATTGTCATCATGGGGTATTGTGTGTAGAATTTTGAAAACAAAAACGAACGGGGCGGCATAGCTCGGTTGGTAGAGTGGCCGTGCCAGCAACTTCAGGTTTCCAGGTTCGATCTCCGCTTCCACCATCCTGGTCACTGTCGCTGTGTCCTTGGGCAAGACACTTTACCCACCTTCTCCCAGTGCCGCCAAACACTGCTTTAAATGTAACTTGGGTTTCACTATGGAAAACGCTTTGAGTCACTAAAGAAAAGCGCTATATAAATATACTTTACATACTTATAAATGATAAATGGGTTGTACTTGTATAGCGCTTTTCTACCTTCAAGGTACTCAAAGCGCTTTGGCACTACTTCCACATTTACCCATTCACACACACATTCACACACTGATGGAGGGAGCTGCCATGCAAGGCGCTAACCAGCACCCATCAGGAGCAAGGGTGAAGTGTCTTGCTCAGGACACAACGGACATGACGAGGTTGGTACTAGGTGGGGATTGAACCAGTGACCCTCGGGTTGCGCACGGCCACTCTCCCACTGCGCCACGCCGTCCCTTCACATGTATTCCATTTTGGAATAAGGCTTTAACCTAATTAAATGTGGAAAAAGTGAAGCGCTGTGAACACTTTCTGGGTGGACTGTATTTAAAGTATTGTATTTGTATGTCTTCTCAATTGCTTTTTGACATTTCTATCCTAAGTATTGTAAAGCTGGGATTGGGTTGGGATTGCTTTACTGTATTTTATTAGATTGAGTAACATTCTGTGGTTTTGGTAAGTATAATTTTAAAAGACGTTTTAGGCCAAAATCATACAATATTAGCCTTTTTTTTAATTACAATTTATATACTAAATAATATATCTTACGAGAATGGTGTTGAATCGAGAATGGTTTCCGAATCGTCACCCTAAGAATGGAAACATGAGGTGCCCAAATATTTCCACCTCTACTTAAAATATATTTTGTGTACCGTATTTTCCGCACCATAAGGCGCCCTGTGTTATAAGCCGCGCCTTCAATGAACGGCATATTTCAAAACTTTGTCCACCTATAAGCCGCCCCGTGTTGTAAGCCGCATCTAACTGCGCTAAAGGAATGTCAAAAAAACAGTCAGATAGGTCAGTCAAACTTTAATAATATATTAAAACCAGCGTGATGTGGGCGCGCATGGAATCGTATATCAACATGGACAGAGCTGCGTGAAAAAAGCCACCCGGCCTCTTCGCGTAAACTTAAACTTACCTTAACCACTCGCTCATCTTTTCTTCATCCATCCCTTCGAGTTAGCTTTTATGATGACGCCGGCTGGAAAGGTCTCTTTTGGCAAGGTCTTCCTTTTGAATATCACCATGGGTGGAAGTTTCTGGCCATTAGCATGGCAAGCTAGAACCACAGTGAAGGATGACTTCTCATTCCCTGTGGTGCGAATATTCACCGTACGTGCTCCCGTTGTATCCACAGTGCGGTTCACAGGAATATCAGTTGCTGTGAAATAGTAGTCCGTGTGCGGATGGAGAGATTGCGTCTTTTCATGAACCGGATACCTGTCGCTTAGTAGGAGCCATTTTGTGGTCTTTACAGATGTAAACACACAAAGGAAATGAAACGGTAATATCCGCGCGCTTTTTCTTCTTCTACGCGGGCGGGTGGTTGCTTACAGTAGAAGAAGAAGCGCTTCCTGTTCTATGGGGGCGGGTGCTTACCTTGGCGGTTGCTTGCGTAGAAGAAGAAGCGCTTCCTGTTCTACCGGGAAAAAAGATGGCGGCTGTTTACCGAAGTTGCGAGACCGAAACTTTATGAAAATGAATCTTAATATTTATCCATATATAAAGCGCACCAGGTTATAAGGCGCACTGTCAGCTTTTGAGAAAATTTGTGGTTTTTAGGTGCGCCTTATAGTGCGGAAAATACGGTATGTATTTTCAGATGTCTGGAATGAACAGACATTTTTATGATAAAATTGCCTTGGTTGTTCACACATTTCGGTCTGCGTCTGACATTTTGGAACATATTACTAAGGAAAACGGCGCTCCCACTGTAATGTACTGTTTTATGACACGCACCTTCATGTTGTTGTTCTCCTGCAGCACATTTTGGAGGTCCTGCTGGAGTTTCTGAAGCTCAGTGAAACGATTGTCTGCCAGCTCTTGGTTCTCCTCCAACTCGCTGTCCATTTCCTCAAACTGCACGAGCAGGATTAAAAAATAAAATAAAATCACAAAAGGAACAAAGCAAAAAAAGTGAGGAAAATAATTACCGGTACAATGAAACATGTGGGTACTATCAATGCAATATTAAATTGTAAAATGTTCCCACCTTCCTCTTGTTGATTGTGATGGTTCCACAAACACTGCTGGCCTCCCCACACACCTTATAGCCTTTGCTGTTTACCTGATGTGATGACAGAAAGTGTCATTTTAAACCAAACGCGGTAAATAGTCTGGTAATTCCACCTCACCCTTTCAAGTATTTCGCTCATGTGCGCATTGAGGCGATTTTCTCGCCGACGTATCTTCTCCATATCCCACTGAAGCTCTTCGATCAGAACCTGCAGCTCGCTGACACGCTGGTCTGCCTTGTTTGCAGCGCGGGCCAGAGATCGGGACTGGACAAGTAAGAAAGAGAGGACAAGATTTAACGCACACATGTCTAACAGATCCGGCCCAACACGTCATTTAATGTGGACCGCGAAAGCCTGGGAACAATGTGCATACTTCATCTTTCTTACTTTCATTGTTTCAATTTTGAGAGAAAAAAATGTATGTAATACATGAAATTTCATACGTTTTAAACTTTGTTATATTTACAAATATATTTAATTGTTATTGGTGTGAATCTTTGGGCACCTCACCATTCGATTCCGGTTCTTAGGGTGAGGATTTGATTCCTAATCAATACTCTATTCTGGATTCAAACTGATTTTTGCAATGTATTATTTGGTATAATAATAACAACAAATAACAAGACCGCTTACAGGTTAAAAAAACTCTTTTTGGTTGCTGACGTATGACTCATACGTGCACTAAGTAAGCATAGATATGGCCTAAATTATTTTTATTTGTTTTAATTCGTTCAAAAAGATAAAATAAATTAAATTTTTGAAAATTACAACAAAGAAAAATCGGGATTTGAATGTGATAAAAAACATTTTTTAGCACTCCTAATTATTATATACCGTATGATAGTTTGTAAAAACAACAATATATATATATATATATATATATATATATATATATATATATATATATATATATATAAAAGGTTTATTTGAAATAGGGAGAGATACGGAAACATAGATATCTGAAACAGTTATCTAATGTATGCATCATAGTGTTTGTAGCCAAAGCTAATTTACAACACTTGTCCCCAACAACAACAACAACAACAACACAGATCTAACATTAAAAATAGGAAAATAAAAAGAATAAGGCAAAGAGGAGTCGATAATAATGATAATAATAATAATACAGACAAAGTGCAAACTAGATAAAAGCCAATAATAATAATAATAATAATAATAATAATAACACAGACAAAGTGCAGACTAGATAAAAACCAAATAGTAAAAACTAAACATGGGAACACGGTTGTTGCTCAACTAGCCACAATTTTGTTTGTTTTTTGAAAGTGACAAGTGCAGGTATACTTTTCAAAGTGTTACGTAGAGAGTTCCATAGTTGTATTCCTTTTATTGAAAAGGCAGTCTGGGCAAAAGATGTTCTACGGAATGGAACGCAACAGTTGCCTTTTGACCTTGCTCGGGTGGTAGATCTGGTACCACTTTGCAGTCTTGTAATTGCCTTGCAGAGCAATTGGGGAGCAGAGTTATCCAAGCATTTAAAAAACAGTCTGACTGTGTAACAAAATAAAATTGGTAAAACTTAAAATATTGTATTTGGTTAAAATTTGGCAATGATGATATTGTATACTATTCTTGTTGATACTTAAATATCTGCTTGTCACCTTGACTTACGATTTCAAAGCAAGTTATCCATCAATTTGTACGTACAAAAATCAAATAACCAAATGCATAGGCAATAATATGAGGCAATTATACTTTTATATTCTTACATTCACTGTTACATGCGGCCCTCTGAGGGCAGCCATGACTGAAAACACGTTCGACACCCCTGATATAACACGCTCTATGCCTTGACATGCAATAGCCACACCTTGGGATGTAAGGATTACCGTTATAAATAATAAATTGCAGTAAAATTCTAGGCGGTTAGCATTGACGTTGTAAATTCTAATTATCGTAAAAGATTGAGTGATTACCGCACTTGGATAAACTCACTGCATGGTGACACTGCTTATTTTCTAGGGCTGCAGCTACCGCTTATTTTAGCTATCGAGGGATTAGATTGTTTGATCGATCAAGTAAATCAGACAATTATATAACCTCAATTTAGGGAAAACAGTTTAAATAAAACAATTTTTTCTTCTTGTCATAACTTTCATCCTCTTTAAATAACAAATACATATACAGTACAGGCCAAAAGTTTGGACACACCTTCTCATTCAATGCGTTGTCTTTATTTTCATGACTATTTACATTGTAGATTGTCACTGAAGGCATCAAAACTATGAATGAACACATGTGGAGTTATGTACTTAACAAAAAAAGGTGAAATAGCTGAAAACATGTTTTTATATTCTAGTTTCTTCAAAATAGCCACCCTTTGCTCCGATTACTGCTTTGCACACTCTTGGTATTCTCTCGATGAGCTTCAAGAGGTAGTCACCTAAAATGGTTTTCACTTCACAGGTGTGCTTGAAGCCAGGTTTTTAATTCAAAAATAAAGGTGCATTGTGAAGTGTTTTGCTGTCCTCGTGGCATTGACAACACTACAACTCTCTTCGAACAACTTTTAACGCCATCACAAAGTACAGTATGATGAAAGTACAGTATGATGAAAGTGTACAAGGCAAGTAAACAGTTGTCAATAGCCGCAACCAATAGCCCAACTACTCCAATAGGCACAAGGTCAGAGTGTTTTTTTCCAACCCGTTTGGCGTTATGCTCAACAGCAATCATAGCAATAAGCAAAGTTCCTGCTCGAGGTCTCGGCAGGTTTCAAGAAGTCAATGTTAAGACTTATTTTAAACCATAATGACTAAACTTTAGGATCATTTCACATCCAAACTGACAAGAAATGAGAAAGACATAGGAAAACCATAGGTCCAGAATTACTTGTAACTACTGTATATAAATACATCCACTGCCCTTTCGATGCTTGATTTAACAAATAACACCACATATTGGCAAATATTCAAATAGCCATTTTCCAGACTTTCCATTGAATTCCAAAACCTTCATGCCCAATGTTGTAGTAAAAGAAAGGTACACTGTGCTGTTTTAACAACCAGAAAGTTGGCCATGATGGAGGAAAACGCAACAATATATCGTCTGTGAAAGGGACCGTTAGCACCTCTGCTAAATTTAAATGGTTAACTCGTTTTTGACGGTCAGAATTGAGCAAGCAGAGAAAAATGTCAACACTACCACCATCCATCCATCCATCTTCTTCCGCTTATCCGAGGTCGGGTCGCGGGGGCAGCAGCTTAAGCAGGGAAGCCCAGACTTCCCTCTCCCCAGCCACTTCGTCCAGCTCCTCCCGGGGGATCCCGAGGCGTTCCCAGGCCAGCCGGGAGAGATAGTCTTCCCAGCGTGTCCTGGGTCTTCCCCGTGGCCTCCTACCGGGCGGACGTGCCCGAAACACCTTCCTAGGGAGGCGTTCGGGTGGCATCCTGACCAGATGCCCGAACCACCTCATCTGGCTCCTCTCGATGTGGAGGAGCAGCGGCTTTACTTTGAGCACCCCCCGAATGACAGAGCTTCTCACCCTATCTCTAAGGGAGAGCCCCGCCACTCGGCGGAGGAAACTCATTTGGGCCGCTTGTACCCGTGATCTTGTCCTTTCGGTCATGACCCAAAGCTCATGACCATAGGTGAGGATGGGAATGTAGATCGACCGGTAAATCGAGAGCTTTGCCTTCCGGCTCAGCTCCTTCTTCACTACAACGGATCGATACAGCGTCCGCATTACTGAAGACGCCGCACCGATCCGCCTGTCGATCTCACGATCCACTCTTCCCCCACTCGTGAACAAGACTCCGAGGTACTTGAACTCCTCCACTTGGGGCAGGGTCTCCTCCCCAACCCGGAGATGGCACACCACCCTTTTCCGGGAGAGAACCATGGACTCGGACTTGGAGGTGCTGATTCCCATCCCAGTCGCTTCACACTCGGCTGCGAACCGAACCAGTGAGAGCTGAAGATCTTGGCCGGAGGAAGCCATCAGGACCACATCATCTGCAAATAGCAGTGACCTAATCCTGCAGCCACCAAACCAGATCCCCTCAACGACTTGACTGCGCCTAGAAATTCTGTCCATAAAGGTTATGAACAGAATCGGTGACAAAGGGCAGCCTTGGCGGAGTCCAACCCTCACTGGAAACGTGTCCGACTTACTGCCGGCAATGCGGACCAAGCTCTGGCACTGATCATACAGGGAGCGGACTGCCACAATAAGACAGTCCGTTACCCCATACTCTCTGAGCACTCCCCACAGGACTTCCCGGGGTACACGGTCGAATGCCTTCTCCAAGTCCACAAAGCACATATAGACTGGTTGGGCAAACTCCCATGCACCCTCAAGGACCCTGCCGAGAGTATAGAGCTGGTCCACAGTTCCACGACCAGGACGAAAACCACACTGTTCCTCCTGAATCCGAGGTTCGACTATCCGGCGTAGCCTCCTCTCACTACCACCATCATCTCACTACACTACCACCATCTGCACAAATTTGTGAAAAACAGTGAGCGCAGACAGAACAATTTTCCAGAAAGAAAGAAGGCGAATAAGGATTGCAAGCAGATAATCATGCCAGAGAATCGTGATTTTAATTCTAAGTAAAAAACCAATCGCGATACACATTTTTACTGAAACCGTGCAGCCCTAGTCAACTGTATAACGTTCAAAGTGTAAGTATAAAGACTATTTTTTAATACAAAATTGCGATCTCTTAAACATATTTCAAATGGTTGAAAAATAGTACAATAAGGGAGCTCTGATAGTCTTTATAATGTAAAAAAAGTTAAATACCAAAACAACATGGTTTTAGATGCCTACCTCACTGGTCATGTGACTGTGTTTCCGCTTGAGGTCTTCAGTCATCTGTTGAAGACGCTCGTTTTCACTGGTCAGGAGTGCATTGAGTTTGGAAGCTGCAGGCCACAAACTACCTCCTAAGGAAGAAAGCATCCACTGTAATGGACCATCGTGAAGCACTTTGGGAGAGCCGCAATTAATTCTACTGCTCTCTACACATGTTCACATTAATTAGATGATTCTCTTTAACTCACCAACTCCGGAGTCCACGTCTGCATTTAGCTGGTCCACAGTGCTCTTCAGACACTTGTAGATCTCCACAATACGAGCAGCCTGCATCTGACTGGACTGCACTCTCTCTTGGAGCTCTGCCTCCATCTCCTCACTGGTGCTGCTGGCCAGCGTGGCCAGGAAAGAGTTGGACGTCTCTCCCTGGTGGCCTGCGTGACAACAGAGCATAGAATAGAGAATCAATGGAATAGCAACGTCTTCCTCTCCTGTGCACAATGATGTGTCACTTTTTACCTCTGTCCTTGGCCCTCTCTTGATTAGAGTCTCCATCAGGTTCAGGGGTTTCTGGCTTTAGGTTCCTTCCCTCTATTGTTGGAGACTTCTCAGGTTCGCTGGGCGATTGGTCATAACGCCTGATGAACAGCTTTATATTTTCATCAAACTGAAAGCAAAGGAAGCAGACCATTTAACATTCTGTTGCAATTTTTCATGGTGCTTAAGTTGGTCTAGTTCAGGGGTTGGCAACCCAACATGTTGAAAGAGCCATATTGGACCAAAAATACAAAAAACAAATCTGTCTGGAGCCGCAAAAAGTTAAAAGCCTTATGTAAGTGTTATAATGAAGGCAACACATTAAGTAAGTGTCTCAGAGGGTGAGATAACTCCCGGAAATGACTGGCTTAAAACTGTCAAAGGTATAGATGTGTGTGCCCAAGTTAAAGGAAAGGACAAGCTGTCTTCTTCTAATGAATTTATTATAATCTTTGCCAGCTGGATAACGTTTGCTGTGGTCTGGAACAACATGGCACACAATCAGAAATGCAGCCAATATTACATACAGATAATGTGTCATGAGATATGCAAATTTGCGTTAATTACAAAGAGGACATAAGTAAAGGAAATTTTATGAACTCAAATATAGCTACAAACGAGGCATAATGATGCAATATGTACACACAGCTAGCCTAAATAGCACGTTAGCGTCAAGTCATTTAACATCAACAAAGCTCAGCTTTGTGCATTCACGCACAGCATAAAACATTTGGTGGACAAAATGAGACAAAGGAGTAGCAGCATTAAACACGTCTTTCTGTGGCAGCGACGGAGAAAGTTGTACACGTAAACCAACTACGGTGAGTTCAAGGACCGCCAAAATTAGTAAGACAAAACGGCGCTGGCCAAATACTGTCATCATTGAAGCATAAACACAAACATATTACACAGTGGGCTTTCTAACAATTAGGGTTGTGTGGTATACCGGTATTGGTATAGTACCGCGATACTAATGAATCATTCGGTACTATACCGCCTCTAAAACACAACCCGGTACAAACACCGCCCCTCCACCGTCATCACGTCATGTCATTGTTGGTTTTATGAGCAGAGTATGTTCGGCAGCGCACAATCACAGAGTACTTACAAGCAGACACAGTGTGTAGACAGAAAAGGGAGAATGGACGCATTTTGGCTTAAAAACTAATAATAAAGGTGAAACTATAACACTAAAACAACCTCAGGAAGAAGTGCTTTAAGACATGGCTAGCTAGCGGCTAAAGTCCACCCGCGGTCAGCAGTGTTTTAGCTACTTCTAAATCACTAATCCTGGTCTCCATGGCGACAAATAAAGTACGTTTCTTACAAGTATCATTATCACTGCAGGACGAGGAATAGCTAAACATGCTTCACTGCACACCATAGCTAATGACGCCGTTCCTGAATATAAACAAATGCCATGGGTGGATCTACATCTGACATCCACTGTAATGATACCTAGTACAGGAGCGTATCTAGTCGATACTACTATGATTACATCGATATTTTTCAGCATGACAAAATCTATTTTTGTTTTTTTTAAATGTATATTATGTTTATAAAGTCAGTAAATATGTCCCTGAACACATGAGGACTTTGACTATGACCAATGCATGATCGATCCTGTAACTACTTGGTATTGGATTGATACCTAAATTTGTGGTATCATCCAAAACTAATGTAAAGTATCAAACAACAGAAGAAAAAGTGATTATTACATTTTAACAGAAATGTAGATAGAACATGTTAAAAGACAAAGTAAGCAGATATTAACAGTAAATGAACAAGTGGATTAATAATCAATTTTCTACCACTTGTCCTTAATAATGTTGACAAAATAATAGAAGGGAAAATGACAATATGTTACTGCGTATGTCAGCAGACTAAATTAGGAGCCTTTGTTTGTTTTCTTACTACTAAAAGACAAGTTGTATTGTATGTTCACTATTTTATTTAAGGACAACATTGCAATAAAAACATATGTTTAATGTACCCTAAAATGTTTCGTTAAAATAAAGCCAATAATGCAATTTTTGTGGTTCCCTTTATTTAGAAAAGTACTGAAAAGTATTGGAATACATTTTAGTACTAGTACCAAAATATTGGTATCGGGACAACACTACCTCCTACAGAAACATTTTTAAAGCAACAAATATATCCCCCCCCCCCCCCATCTTTTTCCATTTATGAAAAAGCTCCAGGGAGCCACTGGAGCGGTGCTAAAGACCCGCATGTGGCTCGATAGTTGCCGGTTGCTGACCGTTGGTCTAGTGCAGAGCTGGGCAAATATTTTGACTCGAGGGCCACATTGAGAGAGAAAACAATGTGTCTGGGGGGCCTATGTGTATGTGTTTAAATTATATATACACATTTAGCTGTAAAAATATGCTGTACAGTATGTGTGTTTGGTTCTCTTTTTTTCAGGAACAAATTAGTGCTCATTGTGACTTTTGGTATTGACCAAAAGTCACAATGTCCGATAGAGTTCTAAAAACGTTATGACAGACCACCCCAAAAAAACGGAATGGAATTTTACAGTTTTTCTTATTGAATGGGACACCCAAAATGTACGTTAATATAAAGAAAGTGGGATTCACAATATTAACTATGAACAATAAAAGACTGAATATCAACAACATACGAATGTCGCTCCTCTTTTACTTCTCAGACAAGCTCCTCCATAGTTGTGTATCTTTTACAATCAAGCAAAACACAACAAAAATGTAAAAACCAGAAAAATATGAATGCAAAGTGTAATAAACACCTACAATATGATATCACGTAGAAATTTCTGACACGCTGCTCTGAAAACAAACCCCGCCCACTCTACTTTGTTACTAGTCTGAGCTGCTGTGACGTAGATTAGAATAGAATAGAATATATCTTTATTGTCATTGTACATGCCATCCATCCATCTTCTTCCGCTTATCCGAGGTCGGGTCGCGGGGGCAGCAGCTTAAGCAGGGAAGCCCAGACTTCCCTCTCCCCAGCCACTTCGTCCAGCTCCTCCCGGGGGATCCCGAGGCGTTCCCAGGCCAGCCGGGAGAGATAGTCTTCCCAGCGTGTCCTGGGTCTTCCCCGTGGCCTCCTACCGGTCGGACGTGCCCGAAACACCTTCCTAGGGAGGCGTTCGGGTGGCATCCTGACCAGATGCCCGGACCACCTCATCTGGCTCCTCTCGATGTGGAGGAGCAGCGGCTTTACTTTGAGCACCCCCCGAATGACAGAGCTTCTCACCCTATCTCTAAGGGAGAGCCCCGCCACTCGGCGGAGGAAACTCATTTGGGCCGCTTGTACCCGTGATCTTGTCCTTTCGGTCATGACCCAAAGCTCATGACCATAGGTGAGGATGGGAACGTAGATCGACCGGTAAATCGAGAGCTTTGCCTTCCGGCTCAGCTCCTTCTTCACTACAACGGATCGATACAGCGTCCGCATTACTGAATACGCCGCACCGAGCCGCCTGTCGATCTCACGATCCACTCTTCCCCCACTCGTGAACAAGACTCCGAGGTACTTGAACTCCTCCACTTGGGGCAGGGTCTCCTCCCCAACCCGGAGATGGCACACCACCCTTTTCCGGGAGAGAACCATGGACTCGGACTTGGAGGTGCTGATTCCCATCCCAGTCGCTTCACACTCGGCTGCGAACCGATCCAGTGAGAGCTGAAGATCTTGGCCGGAGGAAGCCATCAGGACCACATCATCTGCAAATAGCAGAGACCTAATCCTGCAGCCACCAAACCAGATACCCTCAACGCCCTGACTTCGCCTAGAAATTCTGTCCATAAAGGTTATGAACAGAATGGGTGACAAAGGGCAGCCTTGGCGGAGTCCAACCCTCACTGGAAACGTGCCCGACTTACTGCCAGCAATGCGGACCAAGCTCTGACACTGATTATACAGGGAGCGGACTGCCACAATCAGACAGTCCGTTACCCCATACTCTCTGAGCACTCCCCACAGGACTTCCTGGGGTACACGGTCGAATGCCTTCTCCAAGTCCACAAAGCATATGTAGACTGGTTGGGCAAACTCCCATGCACCCTCAAGGACCCTGCCGAGAGTATAGAGCTGGTCCACAGTTCCACGACCAGGACGAAAACCACACTGTTCCTCCTGAATCCGAGGTTCGTCTATGTTACAACGAAATTGTAAGCAAAACTAATTTAGTGAAAATTCATAATAACACATAAAAACATAGATAAATAGATAAAAATAGATCAAATACATAAAAATACCAAGCACACAGCTCACATGCACAGTCATTCTTGTCTTGTGTTCAGTGACACTATTGCCCTCGGGTAAAAAGTGTTCTTAAATCTGTTTGTCTGGCATTTTATTGTATCTCCTGCAGTTTTGCAGAATTACCGTAATAACTCGTATAACACCCAAAAGCGCAGATTAAACATTGAAATACTTTCAATAGGCGAGGGCGGACCTACGTCACTTCCGCCTGCCAATCCCCTAGCAACCGGTCGCCATATTGAATTCGTTGAAAACAAACCAGCTCACAGCGAACACAGCATTGACAGAAAAGGCATTTAACGAGGTTTCACGGCATTTTAAACTGTTCTAAATGGCGTATGATTATGTAAATAGTCTTTCCAGTGAGGCTAGGTTAAGATACGAGTTAAAATGTTCTGTAGTTGGATTAAACGACTGCCCTTACCGCCTTCCAGCAGATGCGTGGACTGATAATCCTACACAATGGCCAGACATGGAATTTGGAAATCTTTATGTCTACCTCACAAGCGCACCAGGTCGGTTGTTAGCTTCGGTTGTTGAAAAGTTGATTAAATGGCAACATGAAAATTATAGGGTTTATTGGTTTTTAAAAACCCAACCGTTAAGTGCAAATTTAAATGAAACCGGTTTTCGAAAATAGCCTTTATACCGTATGTTATTGTTGTGCAACAACAACAACTTCAGCTGTCGAACGTTTTTCAGTAAAAATTCAACGGGTTCAACATTAGCATGGACGGTATAGCCAAGTTGTGGTTAAGAAGGTGGATTTTTGTTCCTTATATTTACCAGAAACGAAGTGATCCGAACACACGACCCGGGATTTTGGGGGACTCCAGTGAGAACCGTCCTCGTTTTCCCGGTGTAAAGCTGCGAGCCATTTGTCTCGTCTCTGTGGGCTTTTAGCACGCTTTGGCAGAACAAAATACGACCTTTGTTTTCCCTGTTTCCAGTTGTGGTTTGCACAACCAAAAACAACACAGTTTTTTTGGCATTCTGGAGGCAGAATGACGGGTTTAATCAGCGCAGGTCGACAGGTTAAAGAGTAATGGCGACGGTTTGTTTTCAACGCCAGTCAGGTTGCTATGGCTCGAAGAACCCGTATGTAGCTCAGTTGCCCCGATGTCGGCCCTGCCCTATAGTTCAAGTTATCTTTATTGACCTCACCAAGGCCTTTGACACAGTTGACCGTGATTTGCTCTGGAGCATCCTCAAGAAATTTGGTGTCCCCCCCAAGTTTCTCAACATACTAAAACAGTTTCATGATGGTATGCAGGCCTGTGTACTTGTAGGCAGTGAGCAGTCCTCCTCTTTCCCCGTGAAAGTAGGGGTGAAGCAGGGGTGTGTACTGGCCCCAGCGATCTTCAATCTTTTCCTGGCAGCAGCCACACTCCTATTCCGGCAGTCCATCACGAAGGATAGTGGTGTCTCCATCGAGTTTCGCCTGGATGGGAGCCTATTCAACATCCGGCGCCTACAGGCAAAGACGAAGATGGCAGGCACCAACATCCAGGAGCTGCAATATGCAGACGACTGCGCACTCCTCGCTCACACTCCTGATGCCATGCAGCATGCACTAGACACCATGTCATCAGTCTACCGCTCACTAGGTCTGGTGATCAACATTCAGAAAACAGAGGTTCTCATCCAGGAGAGGTCCCCATCCCCTACACCCCCTGTCTTTACCATCAGCGGCACACCCCTCAAGCTCGTTGAGCAGTTTTGCTACCTCGGCAGTATTCTGACCCCAAAATGCCAGATTGATGATGACATCCAGGCTCGTATCAACTCAGCCTCCTCTGCCTTTGGAAGACTGCGCTCCCGGGTGTTTGAAAACAATCACCTTCGAATCTCAACGAAAGTGTCAGTCTACAGGGCGGTGTGTGTTTCAACTCTGCTGTATGGGTCAGAAGCCTGGACAATATACCGCAGACACATCCGCTGCCTTGATGCATTTAACATCAGATGTCTCCAACGCATTCTTGGCATCACATGGCAGGACCGAGTTCCTCATACGGACATCTTGCAGCGCACTGAGTCCATGGAATGGCCTCAATCTCGTTACCTTGCGTAATGACAATAAAGCTGATTCTGATTCTGATAAGCATAGAGGCCACCCTGGCAAAGCGACAACTCCGGTGGGTTGGTCACACCATCCGGATGCCAGGACACCGATTGCCTCGTCAGATGCTTTATGGTCAGCTCCTTTCAGCCAGCAGAAAGTCCGGAGGACAAAAGCTGAGGTACAAAGACCAACTGAAAGGGATATTGAAGAGGTGCAACATCAAACCCCACGAACTTGAGACAGCTGCAGCCAATCGATCGCTGTGGCGTTTGCTGTGCCATGACGGGGTCATGTATCTGGAGGAGTGTCGGAACCAACACCGGAGGGATCAGCGGAGGCGAAGACACCACCCTGCAGTTCCAGAACCATCCCAGCCCCCTGATCCAGGCCTGACATGTCCCCACTGTGGCAGGACGTGTGGTTCCAGGATCGGACTTCATAGTCATATGGAGTGGCATCGTCGCCAGCAACGATAGCCACCGACCAGAGCAACAAAATGGAAGCTACGTCATCTTCGACTACGCTGGACCGCCTAAGCAAGCAATAGTTCAAGACTTGTGGTCATTTAAAAACAGCACTACACATCATAATGGCGGCTACAGTTTTGATGTTAAAGGTCTAAAAAAATGATGTAGAACGTCATACGGACATCTTGCAGCGCACTGAGTCCATGGAATGGCCTCAATCTCGTTACCTTGCGTAATGACAATAAAGCTGATTCTGATTCTGATTCTGATAAGCATAGAGGCCACCCTGGCAAAGCGACAACTCCGGTGGGTTGGCCACACCATCCGGATGCCAGGACACCGATTGCCTCGTCAGATGCTTTATGGTCAGCTCCTTTCAGCCAGCAGAAAGTCCGGAGGACAAAAGCTGAGGTACAAAGACCAACTGAAAGGGATATTGAAGAGGTGCAACATCAAACCCCACGAACTTGAGACAGCTGCAGCCAATCGATCGCTGTGGCGTTTGCTGTGCCATGACGGGGTCATGTATCTGGAGGAGTGTCGGAACCAACACCGGAGGGATCAGCGGAGGCGAAGACACCACCCTGCAGTTCCAGAACCATCCCAGCCCCCTGATCCAGGCCTGACATGTCCCCACTGTGGCAGGACGTGTGGTTCCAGGATCGGACTTCGTAGTCATATGGAGTGGCATCGTCGCCAGCAACGATAGCCACCGACCAGAGCAACAAAATGGAAGCTACGTCATCTTCGACTACGATGGACCGCCTAAGCAAGCAATAGTTCAAGACTTGTGGTCATTTAAAAACAGCACTACACATCATAATGGCGGCTACAGTTTTGATGTTAAAGGTCTAAAAAAATGATGTAGAACGTCATACGGACATCTTGCAGCGCACTGAGTCCATGGAATGGCCTCAATCTCGTTACCTTGCGTAATGACAATAAAGCTGATTCTGATTCTGATAAGCATAGAGGCCACCCTGGCAAAGCGAAAACTCCGGTGGGTTGGTCACACCATCCGGATGCCAGGACACCGATTGCCTCGTCAGATGCTTTATGGTCAGCTCCTTTCAGCCAGCAGAAAGTCCGGAGGACAAAAGCTGAGGTACAAAGACCAACTGAAAGGGATATTGAAGAGGTGCAACATCAAACCCCACGAACTTGAGACCGCTGCAGCCAATCGATCGCTGTGGCGTTTGCTGTGCCATGACGGGGTCATGTATCTGGAGGAGTGTCGGAACCAACACCGGAGGGATCAGCGGAGGCGAAGACACCACCCTGCAGTTCCAGAACCATCCCAGCCCCCTGATCCAGGCCTGACATGTCCCCACTGTGGCAGGACGTGTGGTTCCAGGATCGGACTTCATAGTCATATGGAGTGGCATCGTCGCCAGCAACGATAGCCACCGACCAGAGCAACAAAATGGAAGCTACGTCATCTTCGACTACGATGGACCGCCTAAGCAAGCAATAGTTCAAGACTTGTGGTCATTTAAAAACAGCACTACACATCATAATGGCGGCTACAGTTTTGATGTTAAAGGTCTAAAAAAATGATGTAGAACGTCCGGCGGGCCGAATTGAAAATCTTAGCGGGCCGTATATTGCCCAGAACTGGTCTAGTGTGTCCTGGATGTTCACCTGATTCCAGTATCTATTGAGGATCAGCAGACTTGCATCATCGGTGGCCTGGCGCGTCTCGAGTCTTTCGATTCTCTCTCGTAGTTCATCTTCAATCCCCTGCAAAACAGCAAACCCCAGAGGTCAATCTTAGCCCCGATCATTAAAAGCACACATGTCCAAAATGTTCAGGTGAAAGCTCAAATCACGCACCTGTCTTTGATCTAAGGATTCTCCCAGTTTACGGTTCTTCGTCTGGAGAGCTTTGATATCTTGTTCTTCCTGAAAGGCAACAATTACCAAGAACATTCACACATATTTGGTTCACGTTACAGGCTGACCGTGCAAAACAACCATCTCACCGAGTTGGAAACACCTCCGAGTTTGATGACGGTCTCAACGGCTGTGCTCCCACCTGCAGCCGCGCTGACACCGGAACCTCCTCCGTCCTCACCATCCCGCTCCCTTCGCTTTTCTGGGTGCACACCCGAGGAGGACGCGGGGCCGCTGGGGTCTGCAGGACGCTTCTGCCCCGACATCCTCAAGACACCTAAAACAACACAAGTGGACAACTGGTGAGGTAAGATAAGATCATTGTGGTTTGTGCTTGGAGCTTGAGGTACTAATAAGGTTGTTCAAAGATGACTTAAAACAAAAAGAACATTTCAAAGAGCAGAAGCCACACAAGAAGTGTTTCGCCCGTTAGCAGCAGCTACCAGGCTAATGTTAGCCACTTGCTAACATAACCACTGAGAATAAACCCCGTTTCACCCACCACCGAATTTATAAACCTCAACCCGAGCCTGTCTTTAAAAAGGCTTACCACTTAAAACGCAGCGCTTTTTACTAGAAGGAAGAAAAAAAGTCAATTGAATCGAACAAATGTTGATGTTGCGAGTCGTCTCCTCACGGAAACGCAAGCTGGAAAGATGCAGTGTTATAAACTGCAAGCGCGCCCTCTAGCGACCTGGAGGCCATATAGCGTATTGCACCATATACACTACTTTACTCTAATTGATTAACTCCATTCATCAATCAATCAATCAATGTTTATTTATATAGCCCTAAATCACAAGTGTCTCAAAGGGCTGCACAAGCCACAACGACATCCTCGGTACAGAACCCACATAAGGGCAAGGAAAAACTCTCCCCAGTGGGACGTCGATGTGAATGACTATGAGAAACCTTGGAGAGGACCGCATATGTGGGTAACCCCCCCCCCCCCCCCCCCTCTAGGGAGACCGAATGCAATGGATGTCGAGTGGGTCTGACATAATATTGTGAGAGTACAGTCCATAGTGGATCCAGCATAACAGTAAGAGTCCAGTCCACAGTGGGGTCAGCAGGAAACCACTATAGTACCAATATATATATATATATATATATATATATATATATATATATATATATATATATATATATATATACATAACACTATAGTTCTAATATATATATATACACACACACACACACACACATACACACACATATATATATATATATATATATATATATATATATATATATATATATATATATATATATATATATATATATATGTATAGATATATATATATATAGGCAGGGCCGGCCCGTGGCATAGGTCGTATAGGCAAATGCTAAGGGCGCCGTCCATCAGGGGGCGCCACGCCAGTGCCACAAATGTTGGAGAAAAAAAAAAAGAAAAAAAAGTTAGTACTATTATTTCTAAATACAAAAAATAATCCCACGTTAATTAAAATGCAAAGTAAAGCCTATTTAATAGAAATATTATTTGTTACAACATTACGACCCAACCGCCCCCTCCCTTCCCGTATCATGACTCTTTTTGGACGTCACCACATCAAAAAATTCAACACAAGATGTCAAAACGGCCAAAACTGTCAGGTGCCCAAGGAAGAAAAAAAGAGAAAAGAAGAGGAGTAGAAACGAGAAAAGACAGAGGTAGCAGGTAGGTAACGTTAGCCTACATGAAATTATTTGTCTGTTACAGAATGTGATAGTAACCTGGCTTTTTAGCATTAAGCTAATGTTACATGATTCGGCAACTGCTAATCAATAAATAGCTAGTTCTGTTTTAACGTCGGGTTAATATTGTGGAGTGGGCTAAATTGTTATGGAAAATAATAATGTAACGTTAGGTAATTACAGTACTCCCACCTTACATTCCTCAGGGACATTTGTATTAGATCTTTTAAGCAGGTGTTTTTTGTTTACATTGTTATTGCCTTCTGGTTAGCTAATGTTTGCCCTGCAGGTAATAGTCACTTGTCCACCCCTTTATATATTAGGTATAGTTGTAAGTAAAAAAAAAGATCAAAGACAAAGCTATTCTTTTTCTTGTGAGTATATACACTTCACTGACGATGTGGGGGGGCGCCACCTAAAATCTTGCCTAGGGCGCCAGATTGGTTAGGGCCGGGCCTGTATATAGGCACTATAGTGTTATGTATGTTTGTATGTATGTATATATATATATATATATATATATATGTATATATATATATATATATATATATATATATATATATATATATATATATATATATATATATATATATATATATGTATGTGTGGGAAAAAAATCACAAGACTACTTCATCTCTACAGGCCTGTTTCATGAGGGGGGGTACCCTCAATCATCAGGAGATTTTAATAGAAGCATTCACATACCATGGTTTATATAGGGCACAGAGTGGGTGGGTACAGGCTGGCGTAGGGGCGTGGTGATTGGCTCATGTGTTACCTAGGAGGTGTTTCCGTCTGTGGCGGCATGCTGATACAATTTCGCTGCGCTTGTTGAGGGATGACAGGTCTGGACGGTATATAATAAACAGTTTCTCTTTCAAGCATAGATTGCATCTTTTATTACCACTATTGTAAGGTGTGCTGGATGCAAGAATTTGCCATGTTATTGAATGCTTCTATTAAAATCTCCTGATGATTGAGGGAACCCCTCATGAAACAGACCTGTAGAGATGAAGTAGTCTTGTGATTTTTTTCCCACTCATACATATATTGCGCTCTACCACGGTATCGAGCACTATTTTTTGGATAATCTTATTAAGACATATATATATATATATATATATATATATATTGGCACTATACATATATATATATATATATATATATATATATATATTGGCACTACTCCTCTCTGAGCTGCCTCCTTAACGTGGTAGAGGAGTTTGCGTGTCCCAATGATCCTAGGAGCTATGTTGTCCGGGGGCTTCCATGCCCCCTGGTAGGGTCTCCCAAGACAAACAGGTCCTAGGTGAGGGATCAGACAAAGAGCAGCTCGAAGACTTCTATGGAAATGCAAGAACCGAGACTCAGATTTCCCTCGCCCGGACGCGGGTCACCGGGGCCCCCCTCCGGAGCCAGGCCCGGAGTTGGGGCACGATGGCGAGCGCCTGGTGGCCGGGCCTGTCCCCATGGGGCCCGGCCGGGCACAGCCCGAAGAGGCAACGTGGGTCCCCCCTCCAATGGGCTCACCACCCATAGCAGGGGCCATAGAGGTCGGGTGCAATGTGAGCTGGGCGGTAGCCGAAGGCAGGGCACTTGGCGGTCCGATCCTCGGCTACAGAAGCTAGCTCTTGGGACGTGGAACGTCACCTCGCTGGGGGGGAAGGAGCCTGAGCTAGTGCGCGAGGTAGAGAAGTTCCGGTTGGATATACTCGGACTCACCTCGACGCACAGCAAGGGCTCTGGAACCAGTTCTCTCGAGAGGGGCTGGACTCTCTTCCACTCTGGCGTTGCCAGCAGTGAGAGGCGACGGGCTGGGGTGGCAATTCTTGTTGCCCCCCGGCTCAGAGCCTGCATGTTGGAGTTCAACCCGGTGGACGAGAGGGTAGCTTCCCTCCGCCTTCGGGTGGGGGGACGGGTCCTGACTGTTGTTTGCGCTTACGCGCCAAACAGCAGCTCAGAGTACCCACCCTTTTTGGATTCACTCGAGGGAGTACTTGAGAGTGCTCCCCCGGGTGATTCCCTCGTTCTACTGGGGGACTTCAACGCTCATATTGGCAACGACAGTGAAACCTGGAGAGGCGTGATTGGGAAGAATGGCCGCCCGGATCTGAACCCAAGTGGTGTTTTGTTATTGGACTTTTGTGCCCGTCACGGATTGTCCATAACGAACACCATGTTCAAGCATAAGGGTGTCCATATGTGCACTTGGCACCAGGACACCCTAGGCCGCAGTTCTATGATCGACTTTGTAGTTGTGTCATCGGATTTGCGGCCTCATGTTTTGGACACTCGGGTGAAGAGAGGGGCGGAGCTTTCTACCGATCACCACCTGGTGGTGAGTTGGCTGCGATGGTGGGGGAGGATGCCGGACAGACCTGGCAGGCCCAAACGCATTGTGAGGGTTTGCTGGGAACGTCTGGCAGAGTCTCCTGTCAGAGAGAGTTTCAATTCCCACCTCCGGAAGAACTTTGAACATGTCACGAGGGAGGTGCTGGACATTGAGTCCGAGTGGACCATGTTCCGCACCTCTATTGTCGAGGCGGCTGATTGGAGCTGTGGCCGCAAGGTAGTTGGTGCCTGTCGTGGCGGTAATCCTAGAACCCGTTGGTGGACACCGGCGGTGAGGGATGCCGTCAAGCTGAAGAAGGAGTCCTATCGGGTTCTTTTGGCTCATGGGACTCCTGAGGCAGCGGACAGGTACCGACAGGCCAAGCGGTGTGCGGCTTCAGCGGTCGCGGAGGCAAAAACTCGGACATGGGAGGAGTTCGGGGAAGCCATGGAAAACGACTTCCGGACGGCTTCGAAGCGATTCTGGACCACCATCCACCGCCTCAGGAAGGGGAAGCAGTGCACTACCAACACCGTGTATGGTGCGGATGGTGTTCTGCTGACCTCGACTGCGGAAGTTGTGGATCGGTGGAGGGAATACTTCGAAGACCTCCTCAATCCCACCAACACGTCTTCCTATGAGGAAGCAGTGCCTGAGGAATCTGTGGTGGGCTCTCCTATTTCTGGGGCTGAGGTTGCTGAGGTAGTTAAAAAGCTCCTCGGTGGCAAGGCCCCGGGGGTGGATGAGATCCGCCCGGAGTTCCTTAAGGCTCTGGATGCTGTAGGGCTGTCTTGGTTGACAAGACTCTGCAGCATCGCGTGGACATCGGGGGCAGTACCTCTGGATTGGCAGACCGGGGTGGTGGTTCCTCTCTTTAAAAAGGGGAACCGGAGGGTGTGTTCTAACTATCGTGGGATCACACTCCTCAGCCTTCCCGGTAAGGTCTATTCAGGTGTACTGGAGAGGAGGCTACGCCGGATAGTCGAACCTCGGATTCAGGAGGAACAGTGTGGTTTTCGTCCTGGTCGTGGAACTGTGGACCAGCTCTATACTCTCGGCAGGGTCCTTGAGGGTGCATGGGAGTTTGCCCAACCAGTCTACATGTGCTTTGTGGACTTGGAGAAGGCATTCGACCGTGTCCCTCGGGAAGTCCTGTGGGGAGTGCTCAGAGAGTATGGGGTTTCGGACTGTCTGATTGTGGCGGTCCGCTCCCTGTATGATCAGTGTCAGAGCTTGGTTCGCATTGCCGGCAGTAAGTCGGACACGTTTCCGGTGAGGGTTGGACTCCGCCAAGGCTGCCCTTTGTCACCGATTCTGTTCATAACTTTTATGGACAGAATTTCTAGGCGCAGTCAAGGCGTTGAGGGGATCCGGTTTGGTGGCTGCAGGATTAGGTCTCTGCTTTTTGCAGATGATTTGGTCCTGATGGCTTCATCTGGCCAGGATCTTCAGCTCTCACTGGATCGGTTCGCAGCTGAGTGTGAAGCGACTGGGATGAGAATCAGCACCTCCAAGTCCGAGTCCATGGTTCTCGCCCGGAAAAGGGTGGAGTGCCATCTCCGGGTTGGGGAGGAGATCTTGCCCCAAGTGGAGGAGTTCAAGTACCTCGGAGTCTTGTTCACGAGTGAGGGAAGAGTGGATCGTGAGATCGACAGGCGGATCGGTGCGGCGTCTTCAGTAATGCGGACGCTGTATCGATCCGTTGTGGTGAAGAAGGAGCTGAGCCGGAAGGCAAAGCTCTCAATTTACCGGTCGATCTACGTTCCCATCCTCACCTATGGTCATGAGCTTTGGGTTATGACCGAAAGGACAAGATCACGGGTACAAGCGGCCGAAATGAGTTTCCTCCGCCGGGTGGCGGGGCTCTCCCTTAGAGATAGGGTGAGAAGCTCTGTCATCCGGGGGGAGCTCAAAGTAAAGCCGCTGCTCCTCCGCATCGAGAGGAGCCAGATGAGGTGGTTCGGGCATCTGGTCAGGATGCCACCCGAGCGCCTCCCTAAGGAGGTGTTTAGGGCATGTCCGACCGGTAGGAGGCCACGAGGAAGACCCAGGACACGTTGGGAAGACTATGTCTCCCGGCTGGCCTGGGAACGCCTCGGGATCCCCCGGGAGGAGCTGGACGAAGTGGCTGGGGAGAGGGAAGTCTGGGCTTCCCTGCTTAGGCTGCTGCCCCCGCGACCCGACCTCGGATAAGCGGAAGAAGATGGATGGATGGATGGATGGATATTGGCACTATAGTGTAGTGTTACGTACATGTATGTATATATATATATACATATATATATATATATATATATATATATATATATATATATATGTATATATATATATATATATATATATATATATATACATATATATATATATATATATATATATATATATATATATATATATATACCGGTATATATATATTGGCACTATAGTGTTACGTACATGTATATATATATATATATATATATATATATATATATATATATATATACATATATATATTGGCACTATAGTGTAGTGTTACGTACATGTATGTATATATATATATATATATATATTGGCACTATAGTGTTACGTATGTGTATATATATATATATATATATATATATATATATATATATATATATATATATATATATATATATATATATATATATATATATATATATATATATATATATATATATATACATATATATATATATATATATATATATATATATATATATATATATATACACACACACACATATATTGAATTGTTGAAGTGTAACTATATTATGTTCCCTATTGTAATTCGGTTTCGTAATAATACAATAAAAATGATGCACTTCTCTCTGTTCTGGGTCTAAGAATTAACTGCTCTTCCCTCCCTCTTTATTCCTCAGTCCTTACATAAAAGTGACTGATGGACCCTCGACTGAACTGTGATCAGCAATACCTAAAAGTACATTGCACCCAGTTCACAGTCCATATTGTGCAAAGGCATACCCAATCACACAAGTTGGTTGATGTCTGTGGCTGTATGTAACATGCAGTAACACACAAGTTAGTGCAATGATGAAACAACTGCTGCAATATTTTTTTGTTTAAAAAAATAAAATAAAATAGATGCGGTTGACCAATTATACTGATAATGGCACTTTATACGGACGGGAACAAACTATGCCTGAGGGCCTGGCTAGTTCTTCCAAAAGGTTGTCGATGTGTTGTTTTTCCACACCCGACACGTCCAAACATGCCCCTAATGCTTTATACATCAAGCCAAATAAAGTCATGTTGGAACAGAACAGGTTTAGTTTGAACATGCTTACATGAAAAAACACCTCATGTTTGCATGTCCAGAAAGGGTTTGGTCGAAAGTAAAGCTTATTTAATTAGACCATTGTTTTCTAATCTCAGCAGTCACTGTTGATAATAAATAGAATAATAAATATAAGAAATGCACTGTGTAAGTACAGATAAATCTGAGGATGCAGTGCCCACTTTGATGCATTTTATGCATTGAAAATGTTCGAATCAACCTAATATTGTATAATACAGTATATGCTAAGCTATCTGAAGAAACACATCTGTCTTAGTGTTGATTTTATAGGTGACAAAGGAAATAGTAAAATATATTATTATATGTTATTAATAATGAATCATTGTCAGTTTATGCAGGTCAATAAATATCCCCCCGAGCTGCACTTTGGACTCACGCTGTTAAAGCAGCATTTCCCAAACTTAATTTAATTCCCAGTTTAGATTTTGCTTAGTTAAATACTTAAATGTAGTGGCCGTTTCTGTGGATTGTCGGATAAACAAACATTAGCTTTTGATTATTTTTGTTGTAGTAATGGTTTGTTTGTACATACAGTACAGGTTAAAAGTTTGGACACACCTTCTCATTTAATGTGTTTTCTTTATTTTTATGACTATTTACATTGTAGATTGTCACTGAAGGCATCAAAACTATCAATGAACACATGTGGAGTTATGTACTTAACAAAAAAAAGGTGAAATAACTGAAATCATGTTTTATATTCTACAAACCCCGTTTCCATATGAGTTGGGAAATTGTGTTAGATGTAAATATAAACGGAATACAATGATTTGCAAATCATTTTCAACCCATATTCAGTTGAATATGCTACAAAGACAACATATTTGATGTTCAAACTCATAAACTTTTTTTTGTTGTTGCAAATAATCATTAACTTTAGAATTTGATGCCAGCAACACGTGACAAAGAAGTTGGGAAAGGTGGCAATAAATACTGATAAAGTTGAGGAATGCTCATCAAACACTTATTTGGAACATCCCACAGGTGAACAGGCAAATTGGGAACAGGTGGGTGCCATGATTGGGTATACAAGTAGATTCCATGAAATGCTCAGTCATTCACAAACAAGGATGTGCAAATGTTGAACAGTTTAAGAAAAACCTTTCTCAACCAGCTATTGCAAGGAATTTAGGGATTTCACCATCTACGCTCCGTAATATCATCAAAGGGTTCAGAGAATCTGGAGAAATCACTGCACGTAAGCAGCTAAGCCTGTGACCTTCGATCCCTCAGGCTGTACTGCATCAACAAGCGACATCAGTGTGTAAAGGATATCACCACATGGGTTCAGGAACACTTCAGAAACCCACTGTCAGTAACTACAGTTGGTCGCTACATCTGTAAGTGCAAGTTAAAACTCTGCTATGCAAGGCAAAAAACGTTTATCAACAACACCCAGAAACGCCGTCGACTTCGCTGGGCCTGAGCTCATCTAAGATGGACTGATACAAAGTGGAAAAGTGTTCTGTGGTCTGACGAGTCCACATTTCAAATTGTTTTTGGAAACTGTGGACGTCGTGTCGTCCGGACCAAAGAGGAAAAGAACCATCCGGATTGTTATAGGCGCAAAGTGTAAAAGGCAGCATGTGTGATGGTATGGGGGTGTATTAGTGGCCAAGACATGGGTAACTTACACATCTGTGAAGGCGCCATTAATGCTGAAAGGTACATACAGGTTTTGGAGCAACATATGTTGCCATCCAAGCAACGTTACCATGGACGCCCCTGCTTATTTCAGCAAGACAATGCCAAGCCACGTGTTACATCAACGTGGCTTCATAGTAAAAGAGTGCGGGTACTAGACTGGCCTGCCTGTAGTCCAGACCTGTCTCCCATTGAAAATGTGTGGCGCATTATGAAGCCTAAAATACCGCAACGGAGACCCCCGGACTGTTGAACAACTTAAGCTTTATGTTTAATAAAGTTTAGGTGTTGAACATCAAATATCTTGTCTTTGTATCTTGTCTACTCAGTGGCCTAGTGGACCTACTCAGTGGCCTAGTGGTTAGAGTGTCCGCCCTGAGATCGGTAGGTTGTGAGTTCAAATCCCGGCCGAGTCATACCAAAGACTATAAAAATGGGACCCATTACCTCCCTGCTTGGCACTCAGCATCAAGGGTTGGAATTGGGGGTTAAATCACCAAAATGATTCCCGGGCGCGGCCACTGCTGCTGCCCACTGCTCCCCTCACCTCCCAGGGGGTGATCAAGGGTGATGGGTCAAATGCAGAGAATAATCTCGCCACACCTAGTGTGTGTGTGACAATTATTGGTACTTTAACTTTTAACTTTAACTTTGTAGTGCATTCAATTGAATATGGGTTGAAAAGGATTTGCAAATCATTGTACTCTGTTTATATTTACATCTAACACAATTTCCCAACTCCCATGGAAACGGGGTTTGTAGTTTCTTCAAAATAGCCACCCTTTGCGCTGATTAATTTTTGCACACTCTTAGCATTCTCTCGATGAGCTTCAAGAGGTAGTCACCTGAAATGGTTTTCACTTCACTGGTGTGCTTGAAGCTCATGGAGAGAATGCCAAGAGTGTGCAAAGCAGTAATGAGAAGGTGTGTCCAAACTTTTGGCCTGTACTATATCTGTTTATTTTGGCAATGAATATTTGATGTGATATTTTGAGTGACTAATTCCTTTGCATTAAAGTAATCCCTGACGTGACCGTGATGAATGATATCATTATTATAAACAAAATATTTTCATAACTAGAGCGTAAAAAATGTGAACTTCTTTCAAGTAGATTTTTAGCATGATAATGAAATAACACCCTTTAGCCACCTTCAATCCAATATAGCAGTGATATCAAACTCAAGGCCCAGGGGCCAGATCTGGCCCGCCGTATCCTTTTATGTGGCCCACAAAGGCCTGGAAATAATATGCGTCAATAAAGTACCGTATTTTTTGGACTATAAGGTGCACTTAAAATCCTTTCATTTTCTCAAAACTCGACAGTGCGCCTTAAAACCCGGTGCGCCTAATGTACGGAATAACTTTGGTTGTGCTTACCGACCTCAAAGCTATTTTATTTGGTACATGGTGTGACCAGTAGATGGCAGTCACACATAAGAGGTATGTGTAGACTGCAATATGACTCAAGTAAACAACACCAACATTTTTGTATGTTCCATTGAAAATATAGAACATTACACACGGCGCTCAAAAATCTGTCAAAATGTTTTAGTACGAGTTTGGTGAACTATGAAGGGAAATTCTGTTGACTGAGCTGCCAGTGTTATTACTGTAAGATCTATGATCAGGCCCGGCCCTAATCAATCTGGCGCCCTAGGCAAGATTTTAGGTGGCGCCCCCCCACATCGGCAGTGAAGTGTATATACTCACAAGAACCCGAATAGCTTTGTCTTTGACCTTTTTTTTTTTACTTACAACTATACCTAATATATAAAGGGGTGGAAAAGTGACTATTACCTGCAGGGCAAACATTAGCTAACCAGAAGGCAATAATGTAAACAAAAAACACCTGCTTAAAAGATCTAATACAAATGTCCCTGAGGAATGTAAGGTGGGAGTACTGTAATTACCTAACGTTACATTATTATTTTCCATAACAATTTAGCCCCCTCCACAATATTAACCCGACGTTAAAACAGAACTAGCTATTTATTGATTAGCAATTGCCGAATCATGTAGCATTAGCTTAATGCTAAAAAGCCAGGTACTATCACATTCTGTAACAGACAAATAATTTCATGTAGGCTAACGTTACCTACCTGCTACTTCTGTCTTTTCTCGTTTCTCCTCTTCTTTTCTCTTTTTTCTTCCCTGGGCACCTGACAGTTTTGGCCGTTTTGACATCTTGTGTTGATTTTTTGATGTGGTGACGTCCAAAAAGAGTCATGATATGGGAAGGGAGGGGGCGCACCGGCGCGTAATGTTGTAACAAATAATATTTCTATTAAATAGGCTTTACTTTGCATTTTAATTAACGTGAGATTTTTTTTTTAATTTAGAAATAATAGTAACAACTTTTTTTTCTCTTTTTTTTTTTCTCTAACATTTGTGGCACTGGCATGGCGCCCCCTGATGGACGGCGCCCTTAGCATTTGCCTATACGGCTTATGCCACGGGCCGGCCCTGTCTATGATTACTATTTTTTTTACTGTTAATGGTAAAACAGTATCACAGTTTTTCGAACGATAAAAAATTGGCAGCTCAGTTGCCAGAATAAAATAAAAACGATGGTAAAGTTTTTCCATTTACCGTAATATGTTGCAAAAAAACACTCATATTTTTGTTTTAAATGTGAGAATCTTTGCCGACACACTTAAGTCAGGAGATGTTGGAGAGGGGGCGGGGTCAAAGGCATCGTAACGTACGATAATTATGTACTTGATACATTTGTTGCATTTTATAGTAAAATTCTGATGATTGAGTTGCTAGTTTTTTTATCGTAAAAAATAAAAAAAGTTTTTTTACAGTTTACGTAAAAAATATGTATAATAATCAAATGCATAGGCAAATTCATAGATCATTCGTTGTTACTGAGAGCAGCCATAACTACCATGTGGCCCTCAATGAAAATGAGTTGGACAGCCCCGCACTATAGTCGTCATGCTGGCTGAGGCTGAGCCAATCAGTGGCTTTGATACAGAAAAGCGTGCTCTGATTGGTTCGGGCTCAGGGCCGGCCCGTGGCATAGGCCGTATAGGCAAATGCTAAGGGCGCCGTCCATCAGGGGGCGCCACGCCAGTGCCACAAATGTTGGAGAAAAAAAAAAAAAAAAGAAAGTTGTTACTATTATTTCTAAATACAAAAAAATAATCTCACGTTAATTAAAATGCAAAGTAAAGCCTATTTAATAGAAATATTATTTGTTACAACATTACGCCCCCCCTCCTCCCCCTGCACGGTGCGCCCCCTCCCTTCCCGTATCATGACTCTTTTTGGACGTCACCACATCAAAAAATCAACACAAGATGTCAAAACGGCCAAAACTGTCAGGTGCCCAGGGAAGAAAAAAGCGAAAAGAAGAGTAGAAACGAGAAAAGACAGAGGTAGCAGGTAGGTAACGTTAGCCTACATGAAATTATTTGTCTGTTACAGAATGTGATAGTACCTGGCTTTTTAGCATTAAGCTAATGTTACATGATTCGGCAATTGCTAATCAATAAATAGCTAGTTCTGTTTTAACGTCGGGTTAATATTGTGGAGGGGGCTAAATTGTTATGGAAAATAATAATGTAACGTTAGGTAATTACAGTACTCCCACCTTACATTCCTCAGGGACATTTGTATTAGATCTTTTAAGCAGGTGTTTTTTGTTTACATTATTGCCTTCTGGTTAGCTAATGTTTGCCCTGCAGGTAATAGTCACTTTTCCACCCCTTTATATATTAGGTATAGTTGTAAGTAAAAAAAAAAAGGTCAAAGACAAAGCTATTCGGGTTCTTGTGAGTATATACACTTCACTGCCGATGTGGGGGGGCGCCACCTAAAATCTTGCCTAGGGCGCCAGATTGATTAGGGCCGGGCCTGGGTGAGACTAGACTTTATTTATCCCACAATGGGGAAATTATGTGGTTGCAGTGCATATTTAAAAAGTCCACAAAAATAAACAACACATGGAAACACAACGGAACAATCTAAGGACATAAAATAGCACAAAGCTGATGCAACTTTCTACATAAAGCCGTTTCTCCTTTCTTTCGTAACAGGTAATGACTTTCAACCAAGTTCCCTGCGTGACATGTTTTCCTCACAGCTAAACAAGACCACGAAGGTGTGTTGCCACATTAGATGACACAATTTGTACCGTTTTGATTCTTCAATCTCCACACAGATCTTTACCATGAATTGATTAACAAGTTGAAAAACTTATTGGGGTGTTACCATTTAGTGGTCAATTGTACGGAATATCAATCAATCAATCAATGTTTATTTATATAGCCCTAAATCACAAGTGTCTCAAAGGGCTGCACAAGCCACAACCACATCCTCGGTACAGAGCCCACATAAGGGCAAGGAAAAACTCACCCCAGTGGGACGTCGATGTGAATGACTATGAGAAACCTTGGAGAGGACCGCATATGTGGGTAACCCCCCCCCCCCCCCCCCTCTAGGGGAGACCGAATGCAATGGATGTCGAGTGGGTTTCACATAATATTGTGAAAGTCCAGTCCATAGTGGATCTAACATAATAGTAAGAGTCCAGTCCATAGTGGATCTAACATAATAGTGTGAGAGTCCAGTCCATAGTGGATCTAACATAATAGTAAGAGTCCAGTCCATAGTGGATCTAACATAATAGTGTGAGAGTCCAGTCCATAGTGGATCTAACATAATAGTGAAAGTCCAGTCCATAGTGGATCTAACATAATAGTGAGAGTCCAGTCCATAGTGGATCTAACATAATAGTGAGAGTCCAGTTCATAGTGGATCAAACATAATAGTGAGAGTCCAGTCCATAGTGGATCTAACATAATAGTGAGAGTCCAGTTCATAGTGGATCAAACATAATAGTGAGAGTCCAGTCCATAGTGGATCTAACATAAAAGTGTGAGAGTCCAGTCCATAGTGGATCTAACATAATAGCAAGAGTCCAGTCCATAGTGGATCCAACATAATAGTGAGAGTCCAGTCCATAGTGGATCCAACATAATAGTGAGAGTCCAGTCCATAGTGGATCAAACATAATAGTGTGAGAGTCCAGTCCATAGTGGATGTAACATAATAGTGAGAGTCCAGTTCATAGTGGATCAAACATAATAGTGAGAGTCCAGTTCATAGTGGGTCTAACATAATAGTGTGAGAGTCCAGTCCATAGTGGATCTAACATAATAGCAAGAGTCCAGTCCATAGTGGATCCAACATAATAGTGAGAGTCCAGTCCATAGTGGATCCAACATAATAGTGAGAGTCCAGTCCATAGTGGATCAAACATAATAGTGTGAGAGTCCAGTCCATAGTGGATCTAACATAATAGTGAGAGTCCAGTTCATAGTGGATCAAACATAATAGTGAGAGTCCAGTTCATAGTGGGTCTAACATAATAGTGTGAGAGTCCAGTCCATAGTGGATCTAACATAATAGTGAGAGTCCAGTCCATAGTGGATCTAACATAATAGTGTGAGAGTCCAGTCCATAGTGGATTTAACACAATAGTGAGAGTCCAGTCCATAGTGGATCTAACATAATAGTGAGAGTCCAGTTCATAGTGGATCAAACATAATAGTGAGAGTCCAGTCCATAGTGGATCTAACATAATAGTGAGAGTCCAGTTCATAGTGGATCAAACATAATAGTGAGAGTCCAGTCCATAGTGGATCTAACATAAAAGTGTGAGAGTCCAGTCCATAGTGGATCTAACATAATAGCAAGAGTCCAGTCCATAGTGGATCCAACATAATAGTGAGAGTCCAGTCCATAGTGGATCCAACATAATAGTGAGAGTCCAGTCCATAGTGGATCAAACATAATAGTGTGAGAGTCCAGTCCATAGTGGATCTAACATAATAGTGAGAGTCCAGTTCATAGTGGATCCAACATAATAGTGAGAGTCCAGTCCATAGTGGATCTAACATAATAGTGAGAGTCCAGTCCATAGTGGATCTAACATAATAGTGTGAGAGTCCAGTCCATAGTGGATTTAACATAATAGTGAGAGTCCAGTCCATAGTGGATCTAACATAATAGTGAGAGTCCAGTTCATAGTGGATCAAACATAATAGTGAGAGTCCAGTCCATAGTGGATCTAACATAATAGTGAGAGTCCAGTCCATAGTGGATCTAACATAATAGTGAGAGTCCAGTCCATAGTGGATCTAACATAATAGTGTGAGAGTCCAGTCCATAGTGGATTTAACACAATAGTGAGAGTTCAGTCCATAGTGGATCTAACATAATAGTGAGAGTCCAGTTCATAGTGGATCAAACATAATAGTGAGAGTCCAGTCCATAGTGGATCTAACATAATAGTGAGAGTCCAGTTCATAGTGGATCAAACATAATAGTGAGAGTCCAGTCCATAGTGGATCAAACATAATAGTGTGAGAGTCCAGTCCATAGTGGATCCAACATAATAGTGAGAGTCCAGTCCATAGTGGATCTAACATAATAGTGTGAGAGTCCAGTCCATAGTGGATTTAACATAATAGTGAGAGTCCAGTCCATAGTGGATCTAACATAATAGTGAGAGACCAGTTCATAGTGGATCAAACATAATAGTGAGAGTCCAGTCCATAGTGGATCTAACATAATAGTGAGAGTCCAGTCCATAGTGGATCTAGCATAATAGTGAGAGTCCAGTCCATAGTGGATCCAACATAATAGTGAGAGAGTCCAGTCCATAGTGGATTTAACACAATAGTGAGAGTCCAGTCCATAATGGATCTAACATAATAGTGAGAGTCCAGTTCATAGTGGATCAAACATAATAGTGAGAGTCCAGTCCATAGTGGATCTAACATAATAGTGAGAGTCCAGTTCATAGTGGATCAAACATAATAGTGAGAGTCCAGTCCATAGTGGATCTAACATAAAAGTGTGAGAGTCCAGTCCATAGTGGATCTAACATAATAGCAAGAGTCCAGTCCATAGTGGATCCAACATAATAGTGAGAGTCCAGTCCATAGTGGATCCAACATAATAGTGAGAGTCCAGTCCATAGTGGATCTAACATAATAGTGTGAAAGTCCAGTCCATAGTGGATCTAACATAATAGTGAGAGTCCAGTCCATAGTGGATTTAACATAATAGTGAGAGTCCAGTCCATAGTGGATCAAACATAATAGTGAGAGTCCAGTCCATAGTGGATCTAACATAATAGTGAGAGTCCAGTTCATAGTGGATCAAACATAATAGTGAGAGTCCAGTCCATAGTGGATCTAACATAATAGTGTGAGAGTCCAGTCCATAGTGGATCAAACATAATAGTGAGAGTCCAGTCCATAGTGGATCCAACATAATAGCAAGAGTCCAGTCCATAGTGGATCCAACATAATAGTGAGAGTCCAGTCCATAGTGGATCCAACATAATAGTGAGAGTCCAGTCCATAGTGGATCAAACATAATAGTGTGAGAGTCCAGTCCATAGTGGATCTAACATAATAGTGAGAGTCCAGTTCATAGTGGATCAAACATAATAGTGAGAGTCCAGTCCATAGTGGATCAAACATAATAGTGTGAGAGTCCAGTCCATAGTGGATCCAACATAATAGTGAGAGTCCAGTCCATAGTGGATCTAACATAATAGTGAGAGTCCAGTCCATAGTGGATCTAACATAATAGTGTGAGAGTCCAGTCCATAGTGGATTTAACATAATAGTGAGAGTCCAGTCCATAGTGGATCTAACATAATAGTGAGAGACCAGTTCATAGTGGATCAAACATAATAGTGAGAGTCCAGTCCATAGTGGATCTAACATAATAGTGAGAGTCCAGTCCATAGTGGATCTAGCATAATAGTGAGAGTCCAGTCCATAGTGGATCCAACATAATAGTGAGAGAGTCCAGTCCATAGTGGATTTAACACAATAGTGAGAGTCCAGTCCATAATGGATCTAACATAATAGTGAGAGTCCAGTTCATAGTGGATCAAACATAATAGTGAGAGTCCAGTCCATAGTGGATCTAACATAATAGTGAGAGTCCAGTTCATAGTGGATCAAACATAATAGTGAGAGTCCAGTCCATAGTGGATCTAACATAAAAGTGTGAGAGTCCAGTCCATAGTGGATCTAACATAATAGCAAGAGTCCAGTCCATAGTGGATCCAACATAATAGTGAGAGTCCAGTCCATAGTGGATCCAACATAATAGTGAGAGTCCAGTCCATAGTGGATCTAACATAATAGTGTGAGAGTCCAGTCCATAGTGGATCTAACATAATAGTGAGAGTCCAGTCCATAGTGGATCTAACATAATAGTGAGAGTCCAGTCCATAGTGGATCAAACATAATAGTGTGAGAGTCCAGTCCATAGTGGATCCAACATAGTAGTGAGAGTCCAGTTCATAGTGGATCAAACATAATAGCGAGAGTCCAGTCCATAGTGGATCAAACATAATAGTGTGAGAGTCCAGTCCATAGTGGATCTAACATAATAGTGAGAGTCCAGTTCATAGTGGATCAAACATAATAGTGAGAGTCCAGTCCATAGTGGATCAAACATAATAGTGTGAGAGTCCAGTCCATAGTGGATCTAACATAATAGTGAGAGTCCAGTCCATAGTGGATCAAACATAATAGTGTGAGAGTCCAGTCCATAGTGGATCTAACATAATAGTGTGAGAGTCCGGTCCATAGTGGATCTAACATAATAGTGTGAGAGTCCAGTCCATAGTGGATCTAACATAATAGTGAGAGTCCAGTCCATAGTGGATCTAGCATAATAGTGTGAGAGTCCAGTCCATAGTAGATCGAACATAATAGTGAGTGTCCAGTCCATAGTGGATCTAACATAATAGTGAGAGTCCAGTTCATAGTGGATCAAACATAATAGTGAGAGTCCAGTCCATAGTGGATCAAACATAATAGTGTGAGAGTCCAGTCCATAGTGGATCCAACATAATAGTGAGAGTCCAGTCCATAGTGGATCTAACATAATAGTGAGAGTCCAGTCCATAGTGGATCTAACATAATAGTGTGAGAGTCCGGTCCATAGTGGATCTAACATAATAGTGTGAGAGTCCAGTCCATAGTGGATCGAACATAATAGTGAGTGTCCAGTCCATAGTGGATCTAACATAATAGTAAGAGTCCAGTCCATAGTGGATCTAACATAATAGTAAGAGTCCAGTCCATAGTGGATCTAACATAATAGTAAGAGTCCAGTCCATAGTGGGGCCAGCAGGAAACCATCCTGAGTGGAGACGGGTCAGCAGCACAGAGATGTCCCCAACCGATGCACAGGCGAGCGGTCCCCTCCGGGTCCTGACTCTGGACAGCCGCACTTCATCCATGGCCACCAGACCTGTGTGTCCTCCCCCTCCTCCACAAGAGAGAGGAGGGCAGAGGAGAAAAGAAAAGAAAAGAAATGGCAATATGTAAGTACTATGCAATCTACTAATGAAAGTTTCAATCAATCAATCAAAAAGTTGTTTACTGAAATTGAGTGAGCCTATGGCTTTGCACTTTGTTTTATATATATATATATATATATATATATATATATATATATATATATATATATATATATATATATATATATATATATATATATGTATATATATATATATATATATCCATCTATCATCCATATTTTTGCATTGTATTTTAGTTACTTTGAATTTACAACCCCCTGCCGCTGTTTTGTACTGTTTTTGTACTTACTTGGATTATTATTTCTCAACTGTTTGTAAATGTTTAAATTAATAAATAAAGGTTTCAAAAAAAAATAAAAAAATAAAAAAATAAAAAAATAAATAAATAAATAAATAATCTCCACACAGATCCGCCCCCTGCCAAACCCCGCCCATGTCTATCCTTTGGACCAATAGCGTTATCCTCTGTGAGACACGCCCTCCCCGTCACCTCCTCTAGCCCCGCCTCCTCGCCCTTTAAAAGCGACTTCCCGTCGTCCTGTCCGCCGCTCTTCCGTCTTTTTACATTCCTCCTCGCCGCTGCACGAACCTGTCAAGTAAGTTGTCAACTTTGATCACGTTTGTTTTGGAAGGGTGACATTTTACGGAAGTTTTATTCTGCCCTCTAAAGTTTGCGGAAGTTGCTTGACGAGATTGCCTGCTGAGTCATGCATGCTTTTGTTTGCTTACTGAACATTTTATTTTGAAAAGCGGGCGAGTGCTGACGCGTCAGAATGAATGCAACGTCGTCTGTGTCAGCTCGCAAGTTATGCAGCCATTGTTCCCCCTCTCATGTGATATAATCCCCTGTAACTTTCCTACAAGCATCCTAAGGCTGCAACTCTTACACTGAAGGCCAAAGTTCAACCGAGCAAGCCAAATATTTACATGGGTGACGCAACAGCCTTGATCTGATCATGGAAAAACAACAAGTTCCTCATACTTCTGCAAAGACTAACCAGTTTGTTGTCCCGCTGCAGGATGGCTCAGCAATTCCCATCTCTCTCCACGGAGCAGAAGAAAGAGCTGGCAGAAATCGCCTTAAAGATTGTGGCCACAGGGAAGGGCATCCTGGCGGCGGATGAGTCCACTGGTCAGTTCACTATCTTAAAAAAAAAAAAAAAAAAAGTGATTAAATGCACTGATTTATCTCTAAAATCCCCTTTTAAAAGGCACCATGGGAAAGCGTTTGCAGAACATCAAGGTGGAGAACAACGAGGAAAACCGCCGGTACTTCCGCGAGCTCCTCTTCACGTCCGGTGCCTGCATGTCCAACTCCATAGGAGGGGTCATCTTCTTCCACGAGACGCTCTACCAGAAGGCAAGCAGCGGCAAGCCCTTCCCCCAAGTCATCAAAGACCAAGGCATCGTCGTGGGCATCAAGGTGAGGAAAAATAACTACAAATACGCCGTACTTTTTCTTTTTTTTTTTAGGGCTTGGTGGCTGGAGGTTCAATCTTGGCCTGGGGAGCTCATGTGGAGGTGTCCCAATGGGTGGTGGTTAGTGCCTTGCACTAATACAGACCATAGGATAGACTTGATTCAGCCCATAAAATAAGGCATTAAAACAAGAAACATCAATCAGAAATTAAAGC
Organism: Nerophis lumbriciformis; assembly: GCF_033978685.3. NCBI lineage: Eukaryota > Metazoa > Chordata > Actinopteri > Syngnathiformes > Syngnathidae > Nerophis > Nerophis lumbriciformis. Next base: position 21,805,261 of record NC_084583.2, on the reverse strand, counting down.
TGCAAGCAGCGTTGGACGGGCCCGCGTATTTGGCAGGTGCTAGTCCTAAGTGTCCCAATACTTTAGTCTACTTTTAGTCTGAAGTGTCCCAAGACTTTTGTCTAGTGTACCTACCTTGTCTGCATTGTGTGGGCACGTTGGTGCTTCCTGCTTTTGAGCAGCCATCTTAAAAAACCAGCAGCGCAGCAGCAGCAGTGTAGCGGGTCTTTGAAGGGTCATAAAATCAAAACCGGAGCAGGTATTAAAAATCCCATCTATACTTTTAATCACAAGGGTTTAATCTCTCACCTGTGTTAGTTTGAAGGCGAAACGACAAACGCGCTCAGAGGAGATAGATTTTGAAGAAAGGTGACCGGTTTTTACAAAAATTTTGTTTTTTGAAGGGGGAATAACAAACTTCCTGTTGATTTTTGCTGGGGGTTGTCAATTTATGAAATGTAGGTCTAAGTGAGACCTACATAGAGGTTTTTGTTTCATCTCTCTCCGACCTTCCCAGTGGGAGTTACAGGCAGTTTTGTCAGATTTTTCATCCGAGGAGCAGTTTTTTGTGGTTTTTATAAAAAAAATTGCTGTAGATCACAGTTTTAGCCAGTCCTGATGTGTGTGTTAAGTTTGGTGAGTTTTGAAGCATGTTAAGGGGGTCAAATTACAGCTCAAAGAGGCAAAAGTGACTGTTTTTAGTACTTTTTTGTGTTGAAGGGGGAATTGCCAACTTCCTGTTGATTTTAGCCCGAGGATATACAATTGTGAAATGTAGATCTAAGTCAGACCTACATAAAGGTTTTTGTTTCATGTCTCTCCGACCTTCCTAGTGGGAGTTACAGGCAACGTAGTTTTTTCTTCTTCCTAGGGGGCGCTAGAGCGCAATTTTGAGTTTTGGGGTTTGGTTTTTTTATTAAAAGGCAATTTTTGCAGGTCCTGATGTGTGGGTCAAATATGGTGAGTTTTGAAGCATGTTAAGTGGGTCAAATTAGTGCTCAAAGAGGCGGCGGAAGAAGAAAGAAAGAATAATTAAAGCTGCAAGCAGCGTTGTTCGGGCCCGCGTATTTGGCAGGTGCTAGTCCTAAGTGTCCCAATACTTTTGTCTACTTTTAGTCTGAAGTGTCCCAAGACTTTTGTCTAGTGTACCTACCTTGTCTGCATTGTGTGGGCACGTTGGTGCTTCCTGCTTTTGAGCAGCCATCTTAAAAAACCAGCAGCGCAGCAGCAGCAGTGTAGCGGGTCTTTGAAGGGTCATAAAATCAAAACCGGAGCAGGTATTAAAAATCCCATCTATACTTTTAATCACAAGGGTTTAATCTCTCACCTGTGTTAGTTTGAAGGCGAAACGACAAACGCGCTCAGAGGAGATAGATTTTGAAGAAAGGTGACCGGTTTTTACAAAAATTTTCTTTTGAAGGGGGAATAACAAACTTCCTGTTGATTTTTGCTGGGGGTTGTCAGTTTATGAAATGTAGGTCTAAGTGAGACCTACATAGAGGTTTTTGTTTCATCTCTCTCCGACCTTCCCAGTGGGAGTTACAGGCAGTTTTGTCAGATTTTTCATCCGAGGAGCAGTTTTTTGTGGTTTTTATAAAAAAATTGCTGTAGAGCACAATTTTTAGATTTGGGGTTAGGTTTTTTCATTAGATCACAGTTTTAGCCAGTCCTGATGTGTGTGTTAAGTTCGGTGAGTTTTGAAGCATGTTAAGGGGGTCAAATTACAGCTAAAAGAGGCAAAAGTGACTGTTTTTAGTACTTTTTTGTGTTGAAGGGGGAATTGCCAACTTCCTGTTGATTTTAGCCCGAGGATATACAATTGTGAAATGTAGATCTAAGTCAGACCTACATAAAGGTTTTTGTTTCATGTCTCTCCGACCTTCCTAGTGGGAGTTACAGGCAACGTAGTTTTTTCTTCTTCCTAGGGGGCGCTAGAGCGCAATTTTGAGTTTTGGGGTTTGTTTTTTTTATTAAAAGGCAATTTTTGCAGGTCCTGATGTGTGGGTCAAATATGGTGAGTTTTGAAGCATGTTAAGTGGGTCAAATTAGTGCTCAAAGAGGCGGCGGAAGAAGAAAGAAAGAATAATTAAAGCTGCAAGCAGCGTTGGTCGGGCCCGCGTATTTGGCAGGTGCTAGTCCTAAGTGTCCCAATACTTTTGTCTACTTGTAGTCTGAAGTGTCCCAAGACTTTTGTCTAGTGTACCTACCTTGTCTGCATTGTGTGGGCACGTTGGTGCTTCCTGCTTTTGAGCAGCCATCTTAAAAAACCAGCAGCGCAGCAGCAGCAGCAGTGTAGCGGGTCTTTGAAGGGTCATAAAATCAAAACCGGAGCAGGTATTAAAAATCCCATCTATACTTTTAATCACAAGGGTTTAATCTCTCACCTGTGTTAGTTTGAAGGCGAAACGACAAACGCGCTCAGAGGAGATAGATTTTGAAGAAAGGTGACCGGTTTTTACAAAAATTTTCTTTTGAAGGGGGAATAACAAACTTCCTGTTGATTTTTGCTGGGGGTTGTCAATTTATGAAATGTAGGTCTAAGTGAGACCTACGTAGAGGTTTTTGTTTCATCTCTCTCCGACCTTCCCAGTGGGAGTTACAGGCAGTTTTGTCAGATTTTTCATCCGAGGAGCAGTTTTTTGTGGTTTTTATAAAAAAATTGCTGTAGAGCACAATTTTTAGATTTGGGGTTAGGTTTTTTCATTAGATCACAGTTTTAGCCAGTCCTGATGTGTGTCTTAAGTTCGGTGAGTTTTGAAGCATGTTAAGGGGGTCAAATTACAGCTAAAAGAGGCAAAAGTGACTGTTTTTAGTAATTTTTTGTGTTGAAGGGGGAATTGCCAACTTCCTGTTGATTTTAGCCCGAGGATATACAATTGTGAAATGTAGATCTAAGTCAGACCTACATAAAGGTTTTTGTTTCATGTCTCTCCGACCTTCCTAGTGGGAGTTACAGGCAACGTAGTTTTTTCTTCTTCCTAGGGGGCGCTAGAGCGCAATTTTGAGTTTTGGGGTTTGGTTTTTTTTATTAAAAGGCAATTTTTGCAGGTCCTGATGTGTGGGTCAAATATGGTGAGTTCTGAAGCATGTTAAGTGGGTCAAATTAGTGCTCAAAGAGGCGGCGGAAGAAGAAAGAAAGAATAATAAAACCTTAGAATAACAATAGGTCCTTATGTCCCATTGCATAAGGACTCCCTTCGGGAGTCCTTTTGCAATGGGCCATTGCGGGCCCTAATGACATAAAATATGTTAAAAAAAACAAAAAACCCTCAGCGTTTCAGTGGTGCCATTTCTACATACAGCATACCTGCCAACTACTCCGGTTTTCCCGTAATTAGTACGGTTTTCATCAACCTATTCCGGGTTACGGTTGCAGTGATTAAAAAATACCGTTTTTTCATTAATTAAATTTATTTTTATTTTTTTATAAAGTTTTATTCACGAAATCGCGTAACAATGACAATCGACACTGCTTCCCGTAACTTCCTATCGAGCCATTCCGAATTCCACGAGCGAGGCTATTTATAGCACCGCTGCCAAGCAGTTGCCATTGTTTCCAAACGAGCGAACGATCATGGAATCAGCCGGAGAAAAATCGCAAACGAGTCTTAAACCGAAAAGAAAACTGCAGTCATTCCGTGAAGAATATTCAAAAGCCTATCCGGGAATAATTATCCGTTCCAAAAAGGGTGAAAACTACGCGAATTGCACCTTGTGCAGACAAGATTTTTCGATCGGACACGGAGGAATTAGCGATGTAAAAGACCACGTTGGGACAAAAAAACACAAGTCTAATGCCGTTGCTAGCGATACAAGTGGAAAACTTTCAACGTTTTTCGTCGACCAAACAGATTCCTTGGATGTGATAAATGCCGAAGTTTTATTTACGGAGGCAATAATTGAGCATGGACTTCCAATCGCACTGGCTGATCACATGGGACAGTTAAAGGTTTGTAATGCAACCTTTAAAAATCATTACGCGGTGATCGCGGTCCCAAAAATAAACTTTTCTTGCATGATAATGTCCAGAAAAACTCGCTTTATATTACTATAGAGTCCTTTTAACGAATGAGTTTGATGGTTTATCATAAACCTTAAATGAAAGAAGTCCTTTGTTCTCCTGCACCATGCATGCGCTTTGGCCTTGCTTCGTGTTTGGTGCGCAATCCTGTCGGCTGTATTTCACAGCACGACATACTGTTAAAAGTGTTTATACTATTTATGCTTTCAAGTCCAAGTTGAAGAAATCTTGTTAAATGTTGACAGCATAACTACCAAAATACAGAAGTATTTCCTTAATATTTTTGCAGTGCTATTTCTGTTGAAAAGTTCAAATGATTACATTAGAGATGTGATGTGCCACTTTTCAAGTGTCTGATGGCTTAAATTCATTTTCATGAATTTTTCATATTTTGAATTCTTTTGAAAGGCTTACAAAAAAAACTACATTTGAATTGTAATTCCATGCTATTGACAGGACTATTAATTTTAATGAAGTTAGCTTACCATGTTTACAGTATGATAATTGTGATAGAAATGTGAATTTTAGGCACAGAATATTTTTTACAATTGAACAAGGCAGTAGATTATACAAGCTTGGACAGAAAGTTAATAATGACACCAATTTTTTTTTAAATGGAATTGTTTAGTACTGTTTTACCATTTGTTTACTGTAAAAAGTGTTTATACTTTCAATGAACAAATTGAAGTCTTGTGAAAGGTTGACAGGATAACTGGCATTAACTCTCAAAATAATTTCAAACTATTGAAGTTAGCTTACAGAATAAACATGTCAATACAACCCATATGATTTTTGCTGTAATATTTTTGTTTTGAAAAGTCACTGTGACTGATAGAAAAGTGATGGTTTTAGCAACATTTTAACCTGTCTGAATGCAATCAATCATTTTGCGTCGGGGGGGCGAAGGAACCCCCCACCAGGACTTTGTCCTGGACCTACCGGGGCCTGCGGCCCTTGGACCCTGACTACTAGGTTTTTCTGATTTCAAAAGTTGGCAGGTATGATACAGCTACAAAAGTAAAACAACGAAAAATCAAAAATGAAGCAATAAATAATACATACTGCCCACATCCCATTGCATAGACTAAATAGACTGTTGAACAATTTCCCTTATGGATCATTAAAGTTTGTCTAAGTCTAACAACAAAAGTAACTTGCAAACACCATGCAGGAGTATGTTGCCAGGCAGAATTCAAAGGATTGGACAAAAAGGTTATGTTTGATGTACAGTACAGGCCAAACGTTTGGACACACCTCAGTGGCCTAGTGGTTAGAGTATGAGTTCAAACCCCGGCCGAGTCATACCAAAGACTATAAAAATGGGAGCCATTACCTCCCTGCTTGGCACTCGGCATCAAGGGTTGGAATTGGGGGTTAAATCACCAAAAATGATTCCCGGGCGCGGCCACCGCTGCTGCTCACTTCTCCCCTCACCTCCCAGGGGGTGAACAAGGGGATGGGTCAAATGCAGAGGACACATTTCACCACACCTAGTGTGTGTGTGTGTGTGACAATCATTGCTACTTTAACTTAACTTAACTGAAGGTATCAAAACTATTGACACCTGTGAAGTGACTACCTCTTGAAGCTCACAGAGAGAATGCCAAGAGTGTGCAAAGCAGTAATCAGAGCAAAGGGTGGCTATTTTGAAGAAACTAGAGTATAAAAACGTGTTTTCAGTTATTTCACCTTTTTTGTTCATTCATAGTTGTGGTGTGACAATCTACAATGTAAATAGTCGTGAAAATAAAGAAAACTCATTGAATGAGAAGGTGTGTCCAAACGTTTGGCCCGTACTATACCCTCTGTCATTTAGTGGAAGAGCGTTGGTCTGTGCTGCTTGTCGCTGGTATAGGAAAGAAACAAAGCTACATCATTTGCAGTAAATGGAAGTGCCACATTTTTGATACTATTTGTCTCACCTGACAACACGCCCGGTTACAAGCTCAAGCATTCAGAGCAGACTCAGTCAGTCTCCCTCGAGGTAATGTTAGAATTTTTCCAAGCCAAAAAGGTGCTTAAAACTACAATAATGCTCCACTTTTCAAAATGTGTCAGCTTGATGCTAATTAGGGCCCGCATGGCCCATTGTATAAGGACTCCCAAAGGGAGTCCTTATGCAATGGGACATAATTAGGGCCCGCATGGCCCATTGTATAAGGACTCCCAAAGGGAGTCCTTATGCAATGGGACATAAGGACCTATTGAATTTCTAAGGTTTTATTAGGGCCCGCATGGCCCATTGTATAAGGACTCCCAAAGGGAGTCCTTATGCAATGGGACATAAGGACCTATTGAATTTCTAAGGTTTTATTAGGGCCCGCATGACCCATTGTATAAGGACTCCCAAAGGGAGTCCTTATGCAATGGGACATAAGGACCTATTGAATTTCTAAGGTTTTATTATTATTATTATTATTATTCTTCCGCAACTTTGCGCTGTAATTTGACCCCCTTAACATACTTCAAAACTCACCAAATTTTACACACACATCAGTAATATACGGCAAAACTTTTTATCAAAAAACCAAACCTCAAAACTCAAAATTGCGCTCTAGCGCCCCCTACGAAGAAAAAAAACTAGACTGCCTATAACTCCCACTAGGAAGGTCGGAGAGACATGAAACAACAACCTTTATGTAGGTGTGACTTAGACCTAGATTTCATAATAGTATATTCTCGGGCAAAAATTAACAGGAAGTTGGCAATTCCCCCTTCAAGACAAAAAAGTACTAAAAACAGTAACTTTTGCCTCTTTGAACTGTATTTTGACCCCCTTAACATGCTTCAAAACTCACCAAACTGAACGCACACATCAGGACTGGCAAACATTGCGATCTAAAAAAAAAAAAAAAACTAACCCCAAATCTCAAAATTGCGCTCTACTGCAATTTTTTTAATAAAACGCAAAAAAAACTGCTCCTCGGAAGAAAAAAATGACAAAACTGCCTGTAACTCCCACTGGGAAGTGGAAAACCTCTATGTAGGTCTCACTTAGACCTACATTTCATAAATTGACAACCCCCAGCAAAAATCAACAGGAAGTTTGCTATTCCCCCTTCAAAACAAATTTTTTGTAAAAACCGGTCACCTTCCTTCAAAAACGATCTCCTCTGAGCGCGTTTGTCGTTTCGCCTTCAAACTAACACAGGAGAGAGATTGAACCCTTGTGATTACAATGACAGAAGCGCTTTTTTTCTAACTGCTCCGGTTTTGATTTTATGACCCTTCAAAGACTCGCTGCGCTGATGCTGCTGCGCTGCTGTTTTTTTTAAGATGGCTGCTTAAAAGCAGGAAGCACCAACGTGCCCACACAATGCAGACAAGGTAGGTACACTAGACAAAAGTATTGGGACACTTCAGACTAAAAGTAGACAAAAGTATTGGGACACTTATGACTATCACTGGACAAAAGTATTGAGACATTTAGGACTAGCACCTGCCAAATACGCGGGCCCGACCAATGCTGCTTGCAGCTTTAATTTTCATTGGATTTGCTATAGACATGCTAAAGATTAGCATTAGCAATTTTAACACATCAAAAGTTGGTAATGAAAAATGTAATACTACAACTAAGTTAAAGTAGCAATGATAGTCCCACACACACTAGGTGTGGTGAAATTGGTCCTCTGCATTGGACCCATCCCCTTGTTCACCCCCTGGGAGGTGAGGGGAGCAGTGAGCAGCAGCGGTGGCCGCGCCCGGGAATCATTTTTGGTGATTTAACCCCCAATTCCAAGCCTTGATGCTGAGTGCCAAGCAGGGAGGTAATGGCTCCCATTTTTTATACATGTGTAATAACTGATACTTACAGTACGAACACTTTGTAGGGTGCAACAAAAAAAGCCAGGTGTATTCAATTAATTGGGGCGGCATGGCGTAGTGGGTAGAGCAACCGTGCCAGAAACCTGAGGGTTGCAGGTTCGCTCCCCGCCTCTTACCATCCAAAAAATCGCTGCCGTTGTGTCCTTGGGCGGGACACTTCACCCTTTGCCCCCGGTGCCACTCACACCGGTGAATTGAATGATGAATGATAGGTGGTGGTCGGAGGGGCCGTTGGCGCAAATTGCAGCCACGCTTCCGTCAGTCTACCCCAGGGCAGCTGTGGCTATGAAAGTAGCTTACCACCACCAGGTGTGAATGATTGATGGGTTCTACATGTAAAGCGACTTTGGGTACTTAGAAAAGCGCTATATAAATCCCAGTTATTATTATTATTATTAATTAAATGGTAAATGATCAACAGTATCAAATGCCTTTGAAAAGTCAATAAAGAGGGACAGACAGCACTGCTTCTTGTCAAGAGCTTTAGTTACATCATTTATAAACTTCATAGCAGCAGTAACAGTACTGTGATTTCTACGAAAACCTGACTGAAATGGTGACAGAATAAAATTGGTGTCCAAAAAGTCTTATCTGTTCACTGATATGGGTTATACTTGGATAGCTTTTCTACCTTAAAGGAACTCAAAGCGCTTTGACACTATTTCCACATTCACCCATTCACACACACATTCACACACTGATGCCATGCAAGGCCCTAACCAGCACCCATCAGGAGCAAGGGTGAAGTGTCTTGCTCAAGGACACAACGGACGTGACGAGGATGGTAGAAGGTGGGGATTGAACCAGGAACCCTCAGATTGCTGGCACGGCCACTCTCCCAACTTTGCCACCCGTCCCGTAATGGCAACTCCTACTTCCTGACGAGGAATAACACACCCTAGTCAATATCTGACGTGTTTGAATTGCAAAGTGGACTATATAATACTTACCAATGAGACTCACAAGTGTAAGAAGAAAAGAAATGACTGGAAAGCGTTAAATAAAAAAAAATGTAGATATATATTTTTTGACACACATTTCAAAACCCAAGCACTGAAAATTGTCAGTTATTTATTTATTGTTTAAGAAATGTCTCCTCCGAGTTTTGCACCTAAATCCTTTAAACGCTTGAAGGAATGAAGGAACTTGCCCGCTGGTAGAAGAGTAAAAAAGCCACTCTTATTTTGAAAGTGAATGTGTTTCCTGCTCCAGGTGGACAAAGGCACAGCCGGTCTGAGTGGAACAGACGGCGAGACGACCACACAAGGTAACTTTACCATCAATTGATTCACGTGGACAAGGTTACCATTTTAGTGGTCACTTGTAGGGAAGATGTGCAATCTACTAATAAAAGTTTCAATCCGTCATTTTTAAACGACTTCCTTCTGCAAATAAGTAGGAATTAAAGCAAAAAACCAAACGCTATGCTGTCTCCCCGCAGGTCTGGACGGCCTGTCTGAGCGCTGCGCCCAGTACAAGAAGGACGGCTGCGACTTTGCCAAGTGGAGGTGCGTGCTCAAGATCTCGGACAGCTGCCCCTCGGCTCTGGGCATCGCCGAGAACGCCAACGTCCTGGCGAGATACGCCAGCATCTGCCAACAGGTGTGTGTGTGCACCTGAACTAACGTATTTCTCAGGCTATAAGGCGCACTTAAAATCCTTTCATTTTGTTCAAAACTCGACAGTGCGCCTAATGTACAGAATCATTTTGGTTGTGCTTACTGACCTCGAAGCTATTTTCTTTGGTACATGGTGCAATACGTGTGATCAGTAGATGGCAGTCAAACTTATTGGGGTGTTACCATTTAGTGGTCAATTGTACGGAATATCAATCAATCAATGTTTATTTATATAGCCCTAAATCACAAGTGTCTCAAAGGGCTGCACAAACCACAACCACATCCTCGGTACAGAGCCCACATAAGGGCAAGGAAAAACTCACCCCAGTGGGACGTCGATGTGAATGACTATGAGAAACCTTGGAGAGGACCGCATATGTGGGAAACCCCCCCACCCCCTCTAGGGGGTACCGAATGCAATGGCTGTCGAGTGGGTCTGACATAATATTGTGAGAGTCCAGTCCATAGTGGATCTAACATAATAGTGTGAAAGTCCAGTCCATAGTGGATCTAACATAATAGTGAGAGTCCAGTCCATAGTGGATCTAACATAATAGTGAGAGTCCAGTCCATAGTGGATCTAACATAATAGTGTGAGAGTCCAGTCCATAGTGGATCTAGCATAATAGTGTGAGAGTCCAGTTCATAGTGGATCAAACATAATAGTGTGAGAGTCCAGTCCATAGTGGATCAAACATAATAGTGTGAGAGTCCAGTCTATAGTGGATCTAACATAATAGTGTGAGAGTCCAGTCCATAGTGGATCTAACATAATAGTGTGAGAGTCCAGTCCATAGTGGATCTACCGGTAGCATAATAGTGTGAGAGTCCAGTTCATAGTGGATCAAACATAATAGTGTGAGAGTCCAGTCTATAGTGGATCTAACATAATAGTGTGAGAGTCCAGTCCATAGTGGATCTAACATAATAGTGTGAGAGTCCAGTCCATAGTGGATCTAACATAATAGTGAGAGTCCAGTCCATAGTGGATCTAACATAATAGTGTGAGAGTCCAGTCCATAGTGGATCTAACATAATAGTGTGAGAGTCCAGTTCATAGTGGATCAAACATAATAGTGTGAGAGTCCAGTCTATAGTGGATCTAACATAATAGTGTGAGAGTCCAGTCCATAGTGGATCTAACATAATAGTGTGAGAGTCCAGTCCATAGTGGATCTAACATAATAGTGAGAGTCCAGTCCATAGTGGATCTAACATAATAGTGTGAGAGTCCAGTCCATAGTGGATCAAACATAATAGTGTGAGAGTCCAGTCCATAGTGGATCTAACATAATAGTGTGAGAGTCCAGTCCATAGTGGATCTAACATAATAGTGAGAGTCCCGTTCATAGTGGATCTAACATAATAGTGAGAGTCCAGTTCATAGTGGATCAAACATAATAGTGTGAGAGTCCAGTCCATAGTGGATCTAACATAATAGTGAGAGTCCAGTCCATAGTGGATCTAACATAATAGTGTGAGAGTCCAGTCCATAGTGGATCTAACATAATAGTGTGAGAGTCCAGTCCATAGTGGATCTAACATAATAGTGTGAGAGTCCAGTCCATAGTGGATCTAACATAATAGTGTGAGAGTCCAGTCCATAGTGGATCTAACATAATAGTGTGAGAGTCCAGTCCATAGTGGATCTAACATAATAGTGTGAGAGTCCAGTCCATAGTGGATCTAACATAATAGTGAGAGTCCAGTCCATAGTGGATCAAACATAATAGTGTGAGAGTCCAGTCCATAGTGGATCAAACATAATAGTGTGAGAGTCCAGTCCATAGTGGATCTAACATAATAGTGAGAGTCCAGTCCATAGTGGATCTAACATAATAGTGTGAGAGTCCAGTCCATAGTGGATCTAACATAATAGTGTGAGAGTCCAGTCCATAGTGGATCTAACATAATAGTGAGAGTCCAGTCCATAGTGGATCTAACATAATAGTGTGAGAGTCCAGTTCATAGTGGATCAAACATAATAGTGTGAGAGTCCAGTCTATAGTGGATCTAACATAATAGTGTGAGAGTCCAGTCCATAGTGGATCTAACATAATAGTGAGAGTCCAGTCCATAGTGGATCTAACATAATAGTGAGAGTCCAGTCCATAGTGGATCTAACATAATAGTGAGAGTCCAGTCCATAGTGGATCTAACATAATAGTGTGAGAGTCCAGTCCATAGTGGATCTAACATAATAGTGTGAGAGTCCAGTCCATAGTGGATCTAACATAATAGTGTGAGAGTCCAGTCCATAGTGGATCTAACATAATAGTGTGAGAGTCCAGTCCATAGTGGATCTAACATAATAGTGAGAGTCCAGTCCATAGTGGATCAAACATAATAGTGTGAGAGTCCAGTCCATAGTGGATCAAACATAATAGTGTGAGAGTCCAGTCCATAGTGGATCTAACATAATAGTGAGAGTCCAGTCCATAGTGGATCTAACATAATAGTGTGAGAGTCCAGTCCATAGTGGATCTAACATAATAGTGTGAGAGTCCAGTCCATAGTGGATCTAACATAATAGTGAGAGTCCAGTCCATAGTGGATCTAACATAATAGTGTGAGAGTCCAGTTCATAGTGGATCAAACATAATAGTGAGAGTCCAGTCTATAGTGGATCTAACATAATAGTGTGAGAGTCCAGTCCATAGTGGATCTAACATAATAGTGAGAGTCCAGTCCATAGTGGATCTAACATAATAGTGTGAGAGTCCAGTCCATAGTGGATCAAACATAATAGTGTGAGAGTCCAGTCCATAGTGGATCTAACATAATAGTGTGAGAGTCCAGTCCATAGTGGATCTAACATAATAGTGAGAGTCCAGTCCATAGTGGATCTAACATAATAGTGAGAGTCCAGTCCATAGTGGATCTAACATAATAGTGAGAGTCCAGTCCATAGTGGATCTAACATAATAGTGAGAGTCCAGTCCATAGTGGATCTAACATAATAGTGAGAGTCCAGTCCATAGTGGATCTAACATAATAGTGAGAGTCCAGTCCATAGTGGATCTAACATAATAGTGAGAGTCCAGTCCATAGTGGATCTAACATAATAGTGAGAGTCCAGTCCATAGTGGATCTAACATAATAGTGTGAGAGTCCAGTCCATAGTGGATCTAACATAATAGTGTGAGAGTCCAGTCCATAGTGGATCAAACATAATAGTGTGAGAGTCCAGTCCATAGTGGATCTAACATAATAGTGTGAGAGTCCAGTCCATAGTGGATCTAACATAATAGTGAGAGTCCAGTCCATAGTGGATCTAACATAATAGTGAGAGTCCAGTCCATAGTGGATCTAACATAATAGTGAGAGTCCAGTCCATAGTGGATCAAACATAATAGTGTGAGAGTCCAGTCTATAGTGGATCTAGCATAATAGTGTGAGAGTCCAGTTCATAGTGGATCAAACATAGTAGTGTGAGAGTCCAGTCTATAGTGGATCTAACATAATAGTGTGAGAGTCCAGTCCATAGTGGATCTAACATAATAGTGTGAGAGTCCAGTCCATAGTGGATCTAACATAATAGTGTGAGAGTCCAGTCCATAGTGGATCTAACATAATAGTGAGAGTCCAGTCCATAGTGGATCGAACATAATAGTGTGAGAGTCCAGTCCATAGTGGATCAAACATAATAGTGTGAGAGTCCAGTCCATAGTGGATCTAACATAATAGTGAGAGTCCCGTTCATAGTGGATCTAACATAATAGTGAGAGTCCAGTTCATAGTGGATCAAACATAATAGTGTGAGAGTCCAGTCCATAGTGGATCTAACATAATAGTGAGAGTCCAGTCCATAGTGGATCTAACATAATAGTGAGAGTACAGTCCATAGTGGATCTAACATAATAGTGAGAGTCCAGTCCATAGTGGATCTAACATAATAGTGAGAGTCCAGTCCATAGTGGATCTAACATAATAGTGTGAGAGTCCAGTCCATAGTGGATCTAACATAATAGTGAGAGTCCAGTCCATAGTGGATCTAACATAATAGTGTGAGAGTCCAGTTCATAGTGGATCTAACATAATAGTGTGAGAGTCCAGTCCATAGTGGATCTAACATAATAGTGTGAGAGTCCAGTCCATAGTGGATCTAACATAATAGTGAGAGTCCAGTCCATAGTGGATCAAACATAATAGTGTGAGAGTCCAGTCCATAGTGGATCTAACATAATAGTGAGAGTCCAGTCCATAGTGGATCTAACATAATAGTGAGAGTCCAGTCCATAGTGGATCCAACATAATAGTGAGAGTCCCGTTCATAGTGGATCTAACATAATAGTGAAAGTCCAGTCCATAGTGGATCTAACATAATAGTGTGAAAGTCCAGTCCATAGTGGATCTAACATAATAGTGAGAGTCCAGTCCATAGTGGATCTAACATAATAGTGAGAGTCCAGTCCATAGTGGATCTAACATAATAGTGAGAGTCCAGTCCATAGTGGATCTAACATAATAGTGTGAGAGTCCAGTCCATAGTGGATCTAACATAATAGTGTGAGAGTCCAGTCCATAGTGGATCAAACATAATAGTGTGAGAGTCCAGTCCATAGTGGATCTAACATAATAGTGTGAGAGTCCAGTCCATAGTGGATCTAACATAATAGTGAGAGTCCAGTCCATAGTGGATCTAACATAATAGTGAGAGTCCAGTCCATAGTGGATCTAACATAATAGTGAGAGTCCAGTCCATAGTGGATCAAACATAATAGTGTGAGAGTCCAGTCTATAGTGGATCTAGCATAATAGTGTGAGAGTCCAGTTCATAGTGGATCAAACATAGTAGTGTGAGAGTCCAGTCTATAGTGGATCTAACATAATAGTGTGAGAGTCCAGTCCATAGTGGATCTAACATAATAGTGTGAGAGTCCAGTCCATAGTGGATCTAACATAATAGTGTGAGAGTCCAGTCCATAGTGGATCTAACATAATAGTGAGAGTCCAGTCCATAGTGGATCGAACATAATAGTGTGAGAGTCCAGTCCATAGTGGATCAAACATAATAGTGTGAGAGTCCAGTCCATAGTGGATCTAACATAATAGTGAGAGTCCCGTTCATAGTGGATCTAACATAATAGTGAGAGTCCAGTTCATAGTGGATCAAACATAATAGTGTGAGAGTCCAGTCCATAGTGGATCTAACATAATAGTGAGAGTCCAGTCCATAGTGGATCTAACATAATAGTGAGAGTACAGTCCATAGTGGATCTAACATAATAGTGAGAGTCCAGTCCATAGTGGATCTAACATAATAGTGAGAGTCCAGTCCATAGTGGATCTAACATAATAGTGTGAGAGTCCAGTCCATAGTGGATCTAACATAATAGTGAGAGTCCAGTCCATAGTGGATCTAACATAATAGTGTGAGAGTCCAGTTCATAGTGGATCTAACATAATAGTGTGAGAGTCCAGTCCATAGTGGATCTAACATAATAGTGTGAGAGTCCAGTCCATAGTGGATCTAACATAATAGTGAGAGTCCAGTCCATAGTGGATCAAACATAATAGTGTGAGAGTCCAGTCCATAGTGGATCTAACATAATAGTGAGAGTCCAGTCCATAGTGGATCTAACATAATAGTGAGAGTCCAGTCCATAGTGGATCCAACATAATAGTGAGAGTCCCGTTCATAGTGGATCTAACATAATAGTGAAAGTCCAGTCCATAGTGGATCTAACATAATAGTGTGAAAGTCCAGTCCATAGTGGATCTAACATAATAGTGAGAGTCCAGTCCATAGTGGATCTAACATAATATTGTGAAAGTCCAGTCCATAGTGGATCTAACATAATAGTGAAAGTCCAGTCCATTGTGGATCTAACATAATATTGTGAGAGTCCAGTCCATAGTGGATCTAACATAATAGTGTGAGAGTCCAGTCCATAGTGGATCTAACATAATAGTGTGAGAGTCCAGTCCATAGTGGATCTAACATAATAGTGAGAGTCCCGTTCATAGTGGATCTAACATAATAGTGAGAGTCCAGTCCATAGTGGATCGAACATAATAGTGTGAGAGTCCAGTCCATAGTGGATCTAACATAATAGTGAGAGTCCAGTCCATAGTGGATCTAACATAATAGTGTGAGAGTCCAGTCCATAGTGGATCAAACATAATAGTGTGAGAGTCCAGTCCATAGTGGATCTAACATAATAGTGTGAGAGTCCAGTCCATAGTGGATCTAACATAATAGTGTGAGAGTCCAAAAATAAGAGATGCGTGTAGACTGCAATATGACTCAAGTAAACCACACCAACATTCTATGTCCCATTGGAAAATCTAGAACATTACACACGGCGCTCAAAAATCCATCAAATGTTTTAGTCGGACTTTGGTAAGCTATGAAGCCACACCGCTTGATGGATTGTACTGTGCTTCAACATACCAGTATTATTATGCTGTGTGTGTATAAGGTAAGACATTATTTGGCGTTTTGTTTCGCAATATTATGCAAAAGCAACTTTTCTTACCTTCTGGTACCTGCTGATCTGTATTTGGGATCTGCATAAGTCCTGAAAATTTGCGCACGTCCATGACAACGTAGTCTATAAGATTCTTCTCTTTCTCTTATGTGACATTCATCCTCCGCTATTGCCATTTCTAATACAAAGTAGTGTAAAGTTCTTACTTATATCTGTCAGTAAACTCACCACCATGAAAGCGCTAAAACATACCGGTGTAGTGACTTTACATTATTCACCCAAGGAACTTTAGTTATTAGTCTTGTCGTCGGATTGGATTTTCACAGGACACATTTCTGGTGTTTCCGGATGAGGGGAAGATGCTCCGTTGATTGAAGTAAAGTCTGAATGTCATTAAAACTAGAGATGTCCGATAATATCGGCAGATAAATGTTTTAAAATGTAATATCGGTAGTTATCGGTATCAAATTCAGAATTATCGGTATCTGTTTCAAAAAGTAAAATGTATGACTTTTTAAAAGGCCGCTATGTACACGGACGTAGGGAGAAGTACAGAGCGCCAATAAACCTTAAAGGCCCAATCACACACACACAAGTGAATGCAAAGCATACTTGGTCAACAGCCATACAGGTCACACTGAGGGTGGCCGTATAAACAAGTTTAACACTGTTATAAATATGCGCCACACTGTGAACCCACACCAAACAAGAATGACAAACACATTTCGGGAGAACATCCGCACCGTAACACAACATAAACACAACAGAACAAATACCCAGAAGCCCTTGTAGCACTAACTCTTCCGGGACGCTACATCATACACCCTAACCCCTAACCCTCCTCATGCTCTCTCAGGGAGAGCATGTCCCAAATTCCAAGCTGCTGTTTTGAGGCATGTTAAAAAAAAAATAATGCACTTTGTGACTTCAATAATAAATATGGCAGTGCCATGTTGGCATTTTTTTCCATAACTTGAGTGGATTTATTTTGGAAAACCTTGTTACATTGGGGCATCACAACAAAATGAGGCATAATAATGTGTTCATTCCACGACCGTGTATATCGGTATCGGTTGGTACCGGAATCGGTAATTAAGAGTTGGACAATATCGGCAAAAAAGATATTATTGGACTTCTCTAATAAAAACAGTTAGCGCCATCTTTTGACACGTCTTCCACTCCCGTCCTTGCACGCTACAACAAAGATGACGGGGAGAAGACGCTGTCCAAGGTGAGCCACGTAAATAAGACGCGCCCACAAAACGGTGCACCCTGCGGCGACTGTCAGAAAGCGACTTGAAGATGTGTAAAACATCATCTATGCAACATTTTGAGCAAAGAAGCACCATCACATGTTATGTAGACGACAAGGAAGTCTTTTACATTTAGAAAAAAAAGACCCTGTCACGTTCAAACACTGAGGACATCTATTAAACAAGACAAAAGGCAAGGAATCAAACAGAGACAGAATTCAATTTGGACTCAATATTGAGGAGAGACATGGCCACTGCACTCTCTGTACAGTCCTGCACCACGCTCTGACGAAGAAGGTTTTCGTCTACTTCAGATGTTCAATGTTCACGCACCAAGACATGTCACAGCAGGAATGGGAAGTATTTAAAACAGTCACCCCTTTTTTAGACCAGTTGATCTGCCGTTTCTTTTCTTTTCTCCTCTGCTCCCCCCTATCCCTTATGGAAGGGGAGACACACAGATCCGGTGGCCATGGATGGGGTGCTGGCTGTCCGGGGTCGGGACCCGGGGTGGACCGCTCGCCTGTATATCGGTTGGGAACATCTCTGCGCTGCTGACCCGTCTCCGCTCGGGATGGTTTCCTGCTGACCCCACTGTGGACTGGACTCTTACTGTTATGCTGGATCCACTATGGACTGGACTCTCACAATATTATGTTAGACCCACTCGACATCCATTGCATTCGGTCTCCCTAGAGGGGGGGGGTTACCCACATATGCGGTCCTCTCCAAGGTTTCTCATAGTCATTCACATCGACGTCCCACTGGGGTGAGTTTTTCCTTGCCCTTATGTGGGCTCTGTACCGAGGATGTCGTTGTGGCTTGTGCAGCCCTTTGAGACACTTGTGATTTAGGGCTATATAAATAAACATTGATTGATTGATTGATTGTTCACGAGTGGGGGAAGAGTGGATCGTGAGATCGACAGGCGGATCGGTGCGGCGTCTTCAGTAATGCGGACGCTGTATCGATCCGTTGTGGTGAAGAAGGAGCTGAGCCGGAAGGCAAAGCTCTCAATTTACCGGTCGATCTACGTTCCCATCCTCACCTATGGTCATGAGCTTTGGGTTATGACCGAAAGGACAAGATCACGGGTACAAGCGGCCGAAATGAGTTTCCTCCGCCGGGTGGCGGGGCTCTCCCTTAGAGATAGGGTGAGAAGCTCTGTCATCCGGGAGGAGCTCAAAGTAAAGCCGCTGCTCCTCCACATCGAGAGGAGCCAGATGAGGTGGTTCGGGCATCTGATCAGGATGCCACCCGAACGCCTCCCTAGGGAGGTGTTTAGGGCATGTCCGACCGGTAGGAGGCCGCGGGGAAGACCCAGGACACGTTGGGAAGACTATGTCTCCCGGCTGGCCTGGGAACGCCTCGGGGTCCCACAGGAAGAGCTGGACGAAGTGGCTGGGGAGAGGGAAGTCTGGGCTTCCCTGCTTAAGCTGCTGCCCCCGCGACCCGACCTCGGATAAGCGGAAGAAGATGGATGGATGGATGGATGGATGATTGATTGATTGTTTTCGGTCGCTTTGAAGTCCAAGAAGTGGGATTTCTCGGGCTTGGGCTCTTCCTGGATCCAGCTGGGGCAGGTGTTGGAGGACAATGGATAACCCCCTCCCGTCTCCTGACCACAGTGACTTCAAGAGGGCAGCGGGTCGTAAACAGCGTTGACCTCGGTCACCAAACAGTTGGAAGAGAGTTTGTGAAACACTTCAAAGAGAGTTCGTTTAACACTTCAAAGAGAGTTCCTCTGGAAGTTGAGCAGATCCTGCCATCTGTCCGTGTTGAAATCACAGTGGCGTTTCACGAGCCTTCTTCCTCTTGTTAGGCCTCGAAAGACAGCATTCATAATACAACGTTTCTTTTGTGATAACTTACAATTATTCCAACAGACCCCTTTTATGCGCCTTATAATCCGTTGCGCCTTTTGTATGGAAAAAGACCCGACTAGACCCGCTCGTCGGCAGCGCGCCTTATAACCCGGTAATACGGTAATGATGTTTTCTTCTCAGAATGGTCTGGTGCCTATCGTGGAGCCAGAGATCCTTCCTGATGGAGACCATGACCTGCAGAGGTGCCAGTATGTCACAGAGAAGGTTGGTTAAAGAATGATTTGAGTTCCAAAAGAATGTTCTATAAATAAATGTGTCCACGTTCAGGTGCTGGCTGCCGTGTACAAAGCTCTCTCCGACCACCACGTGTACCTGGAGGGCACGCTGCTCAAGCCCAACATGGTCACGGCCGGGCACTCCTGCGCTAAAAAGTTCACCCCTCAGGAGGTCGCCATGGCTACCGTGACAGCTCTGCGGCGCACCGTCCCAGCCGCCGTGCCGGGTAACGTCTAAGCGTTATTTGAAGACGGCAACCGGATTTTTTTTTACCGTTGACTTTGCAGGCGTCTGCTTCCTGTCCGGGGGTCAGAGTGAGGAGGAGGCCTCGCTCAACTTGAACGCCATCAACCAGGTGTCCCTCCATCGCCCGTGGAAGCTCACCTTCTCGTACGGCCGCGCGCTGCAGGCGTCCACGCTCGCAGCCTGGCAGGGAAAAGCCGCCAACAAGGCCGCAGCACAGGAAGTTTTCTGCAAGAGGGCCAAGGTAAGCCAATAAATGTACCAATGCACTCTTATCTTGCGTTACTCAACTTTATTCTGGCTGGTGAATGATTTGTCACAAGCTGCTTGTTGGCCGAGCCGCCTGGCTGATGATTAACGCTCGGACGTGACTCTGCCCACAGATCAACGG
Organism: Nerophis lumbriciformis; assembly: GCF_033978685.3. Taxonomy (NCBI): domain Eukaryota; kingdom Metazoa; phylum Chordata; class Actinopteri; order Syngnathiformes; family Syngnathidae; genus Nerophis; species Nerophis lumbriciformis. Next base: position 21,785,394 of record NC_084583.2, on the reverse strand, counting down.
CCTGGCTTCCAAAGGAGAGTACAAGGCCAGCGGCTCGGCCGACCAGGGCGCCATGCAGTCTCTGCACACCACCAACTATGTCTATTAATTTAAACGTGGACCAAATGATATCAAGGAACATCTGTAATGGCTGGACAAGATTCTGTAATAAAACTGTTTAAGTGACCAAAGTGTCTTAAGTCTTTACGTATACCAATCTGGCGCCCTAGGCAAGATTTTAGGTGGCGCCCCCCCACATCGGCAGTGAAGTGTATATACTCACAAGAACCCGAATAGCTTTGTCTTTGACCTTTTTTTTTTAACTTACAACTACAGGTAAAAGCCAGTAAATTAGAATATTTTGAAAAACTTGATTTATTTCAGTAATTGCATTCAAAAGGTGTAACTTGTACATTATATTTATTCATTGCACACAGACTGATGCATTCAAATGTTTATTTCATTTAATTTTGATGATTTGAAGTGGCAACAAATGAAAATCCAAAATTCCGTGTGTCACAAAATTAGAATATTACTTAAGGCTAATACAAAAAAGGGATTTTTAGAAATGTTGGCCAACTGAAAAGTATGAAAATGAAAAATATGAGCATGTGCAATACTCAATACTTGGTTGGAGCTCCTTTTGCCTCAATTACTGCGTTAATGCGGCGTGGCATGGAGTCGATGAGTTTCTGGCACTGCTCAGGTGTTATGAGAGCCCAGGTTGCTCTGATAGTGGCCTTCAACTCTTCTGCGTTTTTGGGTCTGGCATTCTGCATCTTCCTTTTCACAATACCCCACAGATTTTCTATGGGGCTAAGGTCAGGGGAGTTGGCGGGCCAATTTAGAACAGAAATACCATGGTCCGTAAACCAGGCACGGGTAGATTTTGCGCTGTGTGCAGGCGCCAAGTCCTGTTGGAACTTGAAATCTCCATCTCCATAGAGCAGGTCAGCAGCAGGAAGCATGAAGTGCTCTAAAACTTGCTGGTAGACTGCTGCGTTGACCCTGGATCTCAGGAAACAGAGTGGACCGACACCAGCAGATGACATGGCACGGTCTCGCAACTACGGTAAACAGCCGCCATCTTTTTTCCCCGTAGAAGAGGAAGTGCTTCTTCTTCTACGCAAGCAACCGCCAAGGTAAGCACCCGCCCCCATAGAACAGGAAGCGCTTCTTCTTCTACTGTAAGCAACCACCCGCCCGCGTAGAAGGAGAAAAAGCGCGCGGATATTACCGTACGTTTCATTTCCTTTGTGTGTTTACATCTGTAAAGACCACAAAATGGCTCCTACTAAGCGACAGGTTTCCGGTTCATGAAAAGACGCAATCTCTCCATCCGCACACGGATTACTATTTCACAGCAACTGCCTAAAGACTTTCAAGAAAAGCTGGCTACTTTCCGTGCATATTGTAAAAACAAGATAGCTGAAAAAAAGATCCGGCCAGAGAACATTATCAACATGGACGAGGTTCCACTGACTTTTGCTATTCCTGTGAACCGCACTGTGGATACAACGGGAGCACGTACGGTGAATATTCGCACCACAGGGAATGAGAAGTCATCCTTCACTGTGGTTCTAGCTTGCCATGCTAATGGACAGAAACTTCCACCCATGGTGATATTCAAAAGGAAGACCTTGCCAAAAGAGACCTTTCCAGCCGGCGTCATCATAAAAGCTAACTCGAAGGGATGGATGGATGAAGAAAAGATGAGCGAGTGGTTAAGGTAAGTTTACGCGAAGAGGCCGGGTGGCTTTTTTCACGCAGCTCCGTCCATGTTGATATACGACTCCACGCGCGCCCACATCACGCTGGTTTTTAATATATTATTAAAGTTTGACTGACCTTTCTGACTGTTTTTTTGACATTCCTTTAGCGCAGTTAGATGCGGCTTACAACACGGGGCGGCTTATAGGTGGACAAAGTTTTGAAATATGCCGTTCATTGAAGGCGCGGGTTATAACCCAGGGCGCCTTATGGTGCGGAAAATACGGTAGATAAGCAGGCCCAGGTGGGCCATCTACACACCTGTCGCTGATCTCGAAGCCGGTCCTGGCACACCCTGCTTCGCTGCAGGTCCACAGGCCACGCCCCCCTCCACACCTACTACTTAAACTGGTGGTTTGCTTTCTCCCAGATGAATATAAACATTCACCATATGCAAAGCATAAAATTAATTAATTCACGTCAACTCAATTCCATGTCAAAAAAACAAAACAAAAAACACGTATTTCATGCCAGAAAATGTGTCCCACATACGTCTCTCAAGCTATGTACTTACATGTGTCCTGGGCATGACGTTAAAGTGCATCAGGCAGTGGAGGCTCCTCTATGGGGTCTTGGGGCACTAGGAGGTTAACCCCTTTACTACTGTTACCCCAGGTGGCCCTTGGCAAAGGCCTAGTACCTGACTGTCCTCTAGCCAGGGATACGGTGAAGACGTCAACGGCGGAGCAGGCGGAAGACGGTAGATTTAAGAACTACCACAACGGCTGCGATGGCGGAAGAAGGCTGCAGCAGAAAAGGGTCCCCAGTCGTCTTGGACTCCATGCCACCGGACCCCGACCCGGATCTGTCAAGGATGGTGTGGTGACTATCTGTGCACCAGTCTCCCCCACGTTGAACTAAGTCACGCACAGGCACCCTCCATAAAGGGATACACCCCTACCAGGAGGATCGTCATACTTGTTCGAGTGACCGCCGATAATAAACTAACATGTGGATTATATGTACAGACTTGGCATTGTACAAAACTTGTAATTTTGGACTCATTTTATTAATGATAAACAAGTTAGTAGGGGATACATAATATGTCAGCACATTTTTGTGCGCTATAAAATGTGCCCTCTATTTTCCTCAATTGATGTACTAACATCATGTATTGATTTTAAAACCTTGCATGGACTCGCACCTCATCCAAATTTACACTCCTGCGCGCTCTGAGGTCCGAGAGCCAGCTCCAGCTCGTGGTGCCCAAGTGTCAGGTTCAAACACCGATGACATCTATTAAACAGACAAGAAGCAAGGAATCATGCAGAGACAGAGTTCAATTTGGCTCAATGAGGAGAGACGTTTGGGACTGTACTCTAGTTACAGAACCAACCTACGCTCTAAAGTCCAGCCCACATGCTCCTCTATTTGAGAGGTCCCTGGTTACATCACTGAGGCTGCCTCTAAAAGGAGTGGCCACACATTTCATGCAAAGCAGCTTCCAGTACGCACAATACGTGACAGAATGTGCTGGGGCCTTGTCTCTGCTTCATCTGCGTGCTGTCTTTTTTTATCTTCGTTGAGGTCCTCGAAGTCCTTGGCTGTTAGTGGGCTAAGACAAACTAAATATCTGCGGCGAAGCAACCCCTCATGCCGTGGCTGATAACAAAATGTGTCCTTGCACAGATAGAAAAGTACAACTTGAGCACAATAGCTAATAACTATAGCAACGGCCTTTAAGCATAAGAGTTGTGTGATAACTTACACATCATTATTCTAACACCAAGACCAGACTTAAAGCCAGGGCCTTTTCTGTGGTCGGCCCTAAGCTCTGGAACACTCTGCCCCTCCATGTTCAAACTGCTCCCACAGTGGACTGTTTTAAGACTCGTCTTAAGACCCACTTTTATTCTTTGGCTTTTAACACTACGTGAGTTGTGTGGTCCTCTGTTATTTTAAATTTTGAGTTCTAATTGGTTTTACCCTTTAAAATCGTTTTAACTTAATCATATTTATTTTTTGTTTTTATTCAGTCATTGGTGGAGTTAAGGATAATATTTGAATATTGTTTTTAATATTGTTGTGCAGCACTTTGGAAACAATGTTTGTTTAAATGTGCTATATAAATAAAGTGGATTGTTTTATTCTGTAGATACTCAGCATCATCAACAACAAACCTTGTGAATTTGGACTCATGTTATTAATCAGAAAAAAAGTTAGTTGTGGATAAATAATATAGTATTTATAATCATTGACCTCACTAATAACACGGAAGTGCTGCCGGGGAGAACATGCAAACTCCACACAGAAAGATCCCGAGCCCGGGATTGAACCCAAGACTACTCAGGACCTTCGTATTGTGAGGCAGATGCACTAACCCCTCTGCCACCGTGAAGCCCCATTCAAACTCAATAACATAAAATAACATTAAGTTCAATAATAAATAAAATAACTGTGCAGCTGTGGTATAACTTGCATCAAGTTCAATAATAAATCAAAAAAAGTGTTATAACTTGCATCACGTTCAATAATAAATCAAAAAAACTGTTATAACTTGCATCAAGTTCAATAATAAATCAAAAAAAGTGTTATAACTTGCATCACGTTCAATAATAAATCAAAAAAAGTGTTATAACTTGCATCAAGTTCAATAATAAATCAAATAAGTGTTATAACTTGCATCAAGTTCAATAATAAATCAAAAAAAGTGTTATAACTTGCATCAAGTTCAATAATAAAAAAAAGTGTTATAACTTGCATCAAGTTCAATAATAAATCAAAAAGTGTTATAACTTGCATCACGTTCAATAATAAATCAAAAAAAGGGTTATAACTTGCATCAAGTTCAATAATAAATCAAATAACTTGCATCAAGTTCAATAATAAATCAAAAAAAGTGTTATAACTTGCATCAAGTTCAATAATAAATAAAACAAAAGTGTTATAACTTGCATCAAGTTCAATAATAAAAAAAAGTGTTATAACTTGCATCAAGTTCAATATTAAATCAAATAAAAGTGTTATAACTTGCATCAAGTTCAATAATAAATCAAATAACTTGCATCAAGTTCAATAATAAATCAAAAAAAGTGTAATAACTTGCATCAAGTTCAATAATAAATCAAAAAGTGTTATAACTTGCATCAAGTTCAATAATAAATCAAAAAGTGTTATAACTTGCATCACGTTCAATAATAAATCAAAAAAAGGGTTATAACTTGCATCAAGTTCAATAATAAATCAAATAACTTGCATCAAGTTCAATAATAAATCAAAAAAAGTGTTATAACTTGCATCAAGTTCAATAATAAATTCAAAAAAGTGTTATAACTTGCATCAAGTTCAATAATAAATCAAAAAGTGTTATAATTTGCATCACGTTCAATAATAAATAAAAAAAAGGGTTATAACTTGCATCAAGTTCAATAATAAATCAAATAACTTGCATCAAGTTCAATAATAAATCAAAAAAGTGTTATAACTTGCATCACGTTCAATAATAAATCAAAAAAACTGTTATAACTTGCATCAAGTTCAATAATAAATAAAAAAAAGTGTTATAACTTGCATCACGTTCAATAATAAATCAAAAAAAGTGTTATAACTTGCATCAAGTTCAATAATAAATCAAATAAGTGTTATAACTTGCATCAAGTTCAATAATAAATCAAAAAAAGTGTTATAACTTGCATCAAGTTCAATAATAAAAAAAAGTGTTATAACTTGCATCACGTTCAATAATAAATCAAAAAAAGGGTTATAACTTGCATCAAGTTCAATAATAAATCAAATAACTTGCATCAAGTTCAATAATAAATCAAAAAAAGTGTTATAACTTGCATCAAGTTCAATAATATATCAAAAAAAGTGTTATAACTTGCATCAAGTTCAATAATAAAAAAAAGTGTTATAACTTGCATCAAGTTCAATATTAAATCAAATAAAAGTGTTATAACTTGCATCAAGTTCAATAATAAATCAAATAACTTGCATCAAGTTCAATAATAAATCAAAAAAAGTGTTATAACTTGCATCAAGTTCAATAATATATCAAAAAAAGTGTTATAACTTGCATCAAGTTCAATAATAAATCAAAAAGTGTTATAATTTGCATCACGTTCAATAATAAATCAAAAAAAGGGTTATAACTTGCATCAAGTTCAATAATAAATCAAATAACTTGCATCAAGTTCAATAATAAATCAAAAAAAGTGTTATAACTTGCATCAAGTTCAATAATAAATTAAAAAAAGTGTTATAACTTGCATCAAGTTCAATAATAAATCAAAAAGTGTTATAATTTGCATCACGTTCAATAATAAATCAAAAAAAGGGTTATAACTTGCATCAAGTTCAATAATAAATCAAATAACTTGCATCAAGTTCAATAATAAATCAAAAAAAGTGTTATAACTTGCATCAAGTTCAATAATAAATTAAAAAAAGTGTTATAACTTGCATCAAGTTCAATAATAAATCAAAAAGTGTTATAATTTGCATCACGTTCAATAATAAATAAAAAAAAGGGTTATAACTTGCATCAAGTTCAATAATAAATCAAATAACTTGCATCAAGTTCAATAATAAATCAAAAAAGTGTTATAACTTGCATCACGTTCAATAATAAATCAAAAAAACTGTTATAACTTGCATCAAGTTCAATAATAAATAAAAAAAAGTGTTATAACTTGCATCACGTTCAATAATAAATCAAAAAAAGTGTTATAACTTGCATCAAGTTCAATAATAAATCAAATAAGTGTTATAACTTGCATCAAGTTCAATAATAAATCAAAAAAAGTGTTATAACTTGCATCAAGTTCAATAATAAAAAAAAGTGTTATAACTTGCATCAAGTTCAATAATAAATCAAAAAGTGTTATAACTTGCATCACGTTCAATAATAAATCAAAAAAAGGGTTATAACTTGCATCAAGTTCAATAATAAATCAAATAACTTGCATCAAGTTCAATAATAAATCAAAAAAAGTGTTATAACTTGCATCAAGTTCAATAATAAATAAAACAAAAGTGTTATAACTTGCATCAAGTTCAATAATAAAAAAAAGTGTTATAACTTGCATCAAGTTCAATATTAAATCAAATAAAAGTGTTATAACTTGCATCAAGTTCAATAATAAATCAAAAAAAGTGTTATAACTTGCATCAAGTTCAATAATAAAAAAAAGTGTTATAACTTGCATCAAGTTCAATAATAAATCAAAAAGTGTTATAACTTGCATCACGTTCAATAATAAAAAAAAAAAAAGGGTTATAACTTGCATCAAGTTCAATAATAAATCAAATAACTTGCATCAAGTTCAATAATAAATCAAAAAAAGTGTTATAACTTGCATCAAGTTCAATAATAAATAAAACAAAAGTGTTATAACTTGCATCAAGTTCAATAATAAAAAAAAGTGTTATAACTTGCATCAAGTTCAATATTAAATCAAATAAAAGTGTTATAACTTGCATCAAGTTCAATAATAAATCAAATAACTTGCATCAAGTTCAATAATAAATCAAAAAGTGTTATAACTTGCATCAAGTTCAATAATAAATCAAAAAAAGTGTTATAACTTGCATCAAGTTCAATAATAAATTAAAAAAAGTGTTATAACTTGCATCAAGTTCAATAATAAATCAAAGTGTTATAATTTGCATCACGTTCAATAATAAATCAAAAAAAGTGTTATAACTTGCATCAAGTTCAATAATAAATCAAATAACTTGCATCAAGTTCAATAATAAATCAAAAAAAGTGTTATAACTTGCATCAAGTTCAATAATAAATAAAACAAAAGTGTTATAACTTGCATCAAGTTCAATAATAAATCAAAAAGTGTTATAATTTGCATCACGTTCAATAATAAATCAAAAAAAGTGTTATAACTTGCATCAAGTTCAATAATAAATCAAATAACTTGCATCAAGTTCAATAATAAATCAAAAAAAGTGTTATAACTTGCATCAAGTTCAATAATAAATAAAACAAAAGTGTTATAACTTGCATCAAGTTCAATAATAAAAAAAAGTGTTATAACTTGCATCAAGTTCAATATTAAATCAAATAAAAGTGTTATAACTTGCATCAAGTTCAATAATAAATCAAATAACTTGCATCAAGTTCAATAATAAATCAAAAAAAGTGTTATAACTTGCATCAAGTTCAATAATATATCAAAAAAAGTGTTATAACTTGCATCAAGTTCAATAATAAATCAAATAACTTGCATCAAGTTCAATAATAAATCAAAAAAAGTGTTATAACTTGCATCAAGTTCAATAATAAATTAAAAAAAGTGTTATAACTTGCATCAAGTTCAATAATAAATCAAAAAGTGTTATAATTTGATCACGTTCAATAATAAATCAAAAAAAGGGTTATAACTTGCATCAAGTTCAATAATAAATCAAATAACTTGCATCAAGTTCAATAATAAATCAAAAAAAGTGTTAACTTGCATCAAGTTCAATAATAAATAAAACAAAAGTGTTATAACTTGCATCAAGTTCAATAATAAAAAAAAAGTGTTATAACTTGCATCAAGTTCAATATTAAATCAAATAAAAGTGTTATAACTTGCATCAAGTTCAATAATAAATCAAATAACTTGCATCAAGTTCAATAATAAATCAAAAAAAGTGTTATAACTTGCATCAAGTTCAATAATAAATTAAAAAAAGTGTTATAACTTGCATCAAGTTCAATAATAAATCAAAAAGTGTTATAATTTTCATCACGTTCAATAATAAATCAAAAAAAGTGTTATAACTTGCATCAAGTTCAATAATAAATCAAATAACTTGCATCAAGTTCAATAATAAATCAAAAAAAGTGCTATAACTTGCATCAAGTTCAATAATAAATAAAACAAAAGTGTTATAACTTGCATCAAGTTCAATAATAAAAAAAAGTGTTATAACTTGCATCAAGTTCAATATTAAATCAAATAAAAGTGTTATAACTTGCATCAAGTTCAATAATAAATCAAATAACTTGCATCAAGTTCAATAATAAATCAAAAAAAGTGTTATAACTGGCATCAAGTTCAATAATATATAAAAAAAAGTGTTATAACTTGCATCAAGTTCAATAATAAATTAAAAAAAGTGTTATAACTTGCATCAAGTTCAATAATAAATCAAAAAGTGTTATAATTTGCATCACGTTCAATAATAAATCAAAAAAAGGGTTATAACTTGCATCAAGTTCAATAATAAATCAAATAACTTGCATCAAGTTCAATAATAAATCAAAAAAAGGGTTATAACTTGCATCAAGTTCAATAATAAAAAAAAGTGTTATAACTTGCATCAAGTTCAATAATAAATCAAATAACTTGCATCAAATTCAATAATAAATTAAAAAAAGTGTTATAACTTGCATCAAGTTCAATAATAAATCAAAAAAAGTGTTATAACTTGCATCAAGTTCAATAATAAATTTAAAAAAGTGTTATAACTTGCATCAAGTTCAATAATAAATCAAAAAGTGTTATAATTTGCATCACGTTCAATAATAAATCAAAAAAAGGGTTATAACTTGCATCAAGTTCAATAATAAATCAAATAACTTGCATCAAGTTCAATAATAAATCAAAAAAAGTGTTATAACTTGCATCAAGTTCAATAATAAATAAAACAAAAGTGTTATAACTTGCATCAAGTTCAAAAAAAAAAAAAGTGTTATAACTTGTATCAAGTTCAATAATAAATCAAATAAAAGTGTTATAACTTGCATCAAGTTCAATAATAAATCAAATAACTTGCATCAAGTTCAATAATAAATCAAAAAAAGTGTTATAACTTGCATCAAGTTCAATAATAAATCAAAAAAAGTGTTATAACTTGCATCAAGTTCAATAATAAATTAAAAAAAGTGTTATAACTTGCATCAAGTTCAATAATAAATCAAAAAGTGTTATAACTTGCATCACGTTCAATAATAAATCAAAAAAAGGGTTATAACTTGCATCAAGTTCAATAATAAATCAAAAAAAGTGTTATAACTTGCATCAAGTTCAATAATAAATTAAAAAAAGTGTTATAACTTGCATCAAGTTCAATAATAAATCAAAAAGTGTTATAACTTGCATCACGTTCAATAATAAATCAAAAAAAGGGTTATAACTTGCATCAAGTTCAATAATAAATCAAATAACTTGCATCAAGTTCAATAATAAATTAAAAAAAGTGTTATAACTTGCATCAAGTTCAATAATAAATAAAACAAAAGTGTTATAACTTGCATCAAGTTCAATAAAAAAAAGTGTTATAACTTGCATCAAGTTCAATATTAAATCAAATAAAAGTGTTATAACTTGCATCAAGTTCAATAATAAATCAAATAACTTGCATCAAGTTCAATAATAAATAAAACAAGTGTTATAACTTGCATCAAGTTCAATAATAAATCAAACAAAAGTGTTATAACTTGCATCAAGTTCAATAATAAAAAATAAAAAAAGTGTTATAACTTGCATCAAGTTCAATAATAAAAAAAAAAAGTGTTATAACTTGCATCAAGTTCAATAATAAATAAAAAAAAGTGTTATAACTTGCATCAAGTTCAATAATAAATCAAATAACTTGCATCAAGTTCAATAATAAATCAAATAAAAGTGCCACTTTGCAATCTTTGCAAAAAAAAAAGGAGGAGCTATGCATTTGGCAAGACAGGGCAAGTGACAGCACTTTCCCCCAGGAGAGCCACCTTGCTTCACTGTGAAACAGCACGGCTGTATGATCAGCTCCCATTTCCTCACACAGTGCAGAGAACAGTCGCGCTTTCAGTGGTCGTGTTTTGATCAAATTTACCGCGCTCACAACATCTGTTAAAACCTCATTGAGTTCGGGGCTGAGCTGCCTTGACGCGAGTGCTTCCCGGTGAATGACACAGTGTGTGCCCGTCACATTTTTGTTTCTCTGCAGGCGCTGGCTCTGGCTCTGGCTCGACGACCTTTGAGGTGTGAGTCACAAATGTATATATTTGTGTAATTGTGGTCCACACATTAGCCTGCTACCCATCCGCGCGAAAGTTTGTCCGCTTAGCCCCGCCCCCATTAGTTACTGTTGCTATGTCTGTCAAACTTTCGCTTGTACCGAGAAATATAAAGCCTACAGTAAAAATAAGTACCGGTAATTTCCATTTATTTATATAGCGGATTTCACAGACAGAATCACAAAGTGATTTACAGTGTGTATAGAAAAAAAATAATCTAAGAATATAATAATTTAAAAAAAAAATTTAAAGTGAAATTTCCTCCCGTTCCTCGCGCCCCACCTGTCATGTCTCTATTACCCACCAGTGGGGCGCGCCCCACACTTTGAGAAACGCTGCCCTAACCTATAGAGATGCATCGCAATTATGAAACGTCAAGGATATGTATTGCACGGGAATGATAGATTTAAAAATCGTTTCAAAAAGGACACATTTGGCAAACATTTGTCTCACTCACAAGACAAAAATATCGTTATCACGATCATAAAGAGGTGCGCTGTTGGGATGATGTTCGAAACCGGTTCTCCCGGTTGTTCGATAAGAAAAGAACCGATTCCATGGACTCGAATCCCTTTTTGACAACCGGTTCCCGTTATCGAGGCCACTATAGCAGTTCTCCCCAACCACTGGGCCGTGGATCAATTGGTACCGGGCCGCACAAGAAATAATTAAAAAAAACATTTTTTATTAATTTTTATTTTTTATTAAATCAACATAAAAACCACAAGATACACTTACAATTAGTGCACCAACCTAAAATTCACACAAAAGGGTTGTTTCTTTCTGTTATTAATATTGTGGTTCCTACATTATATATCAATACAGTCTGCAGGGATACAGTCCGTAAGCACACATGATTGTATTTCTTTATGACAAAAAAAAATCCGCCCCCCTCGGGGCATTCGGGCGGAAGGCGGGGTACACCCTGGACAAGTCGCCACCTCATCACAGGGCCAACACACTAGTGACCATTTAGTGTTGCCAAACAACCTATCCCCAGGTGTATGTCTTTGGAAGTGGGAGGGGCCTATCCCCAGGTGCATGTCTTTGGAGGTGGGAGGGGCCTATCCCCAAGTGCATGTCTTCGGAGGTGGGAGGGGCCTATCCCCAGGTGCATGGCTTCGGAGGTGGGAGGAGCCTATCCCCAGGTGCATGTCTTTGGAGGTGGGAGGAGCCTATCCCCAGGTGCATGTCTTTGGAGGTGGGAGGAAGCCGGAGTAGAACCCACACAGTCACGGGGAGAACATGCAAACTCCACACAGAAAGATCCCGAGCCCGGGATTGAACTCAGGACTACTCAGGACCTTCGTATTGTGAGGCAGATGCACTAACCCCTCTCCCACCGTGCTGTCCCATGCTAATAATTGAATAGTTTTAATATTTTTTTCATGTATACTGTAAAAACAAGTAGATTTTACGGGATGAAACATGTAGCTCAGTCATCAGAATTTCCCCATAAAAATAACTGGTGAAATTGTTCAATTTACAGTAATGGACTGTAAAACAACAACCAACGATTTTATGGTTGGTAAAAAAAAAAAAACCTGTCAGCTCAGTCTCCAGACTTACAGTAGGGAAAAGATTCATATGGCCCCATTCCTGGGTGGATCTGGTGTGAGATGGGGTAATCATTTTGGAAATGCAGTGTGTTGAAAATGACGCTGTGGTCGAAGTTGGAATTGCCATAAAGCACATTTGAAGAAAGTCAACACTAATGACATCTGGCGGCTCAAGTGGATAGTGCACCCCCCCCAATTCGTCACGTTTCATGTGTCAGGGAAACCCATGGCGAATGAGGCTATATGAATCATCATTTCTGCTGTATACCGCATACTTGCCAACCTTGAGACCTCCGATTTCGGGAGGTGGGGGGAGGGGGGTGGGCGTGGTCGGGGTGGGAGGGGGCGTGGCTAAAAGGGGAGGAGTATATTTACAGCTAGAATTCACCAAGTCAAGTGTTTCATATATATATATATATATATATATATATATATATATATAACAAATACTTGACGTTCAGTGAATTCTAGCTATATATATATATATATATATATATATATATATATGTATGTGTGGGGAAAAAAATCACAAGACTATTTCATCTCTACAGGCCTGTTTCATGAGGGGGGGTACCCTCAATCGTCAGGAGATTTTAATGGGAGCATTTGCATACCATGGTTTGTATAGGGCACAGAGTGGGTAGGTACAGGCTGGCCTAGGGGCGTGGTGATTGGCTCATGTGTTACCTAGGAGGTGTTTCCGTCTATGGCGGCATGCTGTGACAATTTCGCTGCGCTTGTTGAGGGATGACAGGTCTGGACGGTAAATAATAAACAGTTTCTCTTTCAAGCATAGGTATTTACCGTCCAGAAACTGTTTATTATTTACCGTCCAGACCTGTCATCCCTCAACAAGCGCAGCGAAATTGTCACAGCATGCCGCCATAGACGGAAACACCTCCTAGGTAACACATGAGCCAATCACCACGCCCCTAGGCCAGCCTGTACCTACCCACTCTGTGCCCTATATAAACCATGGTATGCAAATGCTCCCATTAAAATCTCCTGACGATTGAGGGTACCCCCCCTCATGAAACAGGCCTGTAGAGATGAAATAGTCTTGTGATTTTTTTCCCCACACATACATATATTGCGCTCTACTACGGTATCGAGCACTATTTTTTGGATAACCTTATTAAGACATATATATATATATATATATATATATATATATATATATATATATATATATATATATATATATATATAAAATAAATACTTGAATTTCAGTGTTCATTTATTTACACATATACACACACATACCACTCATCTACTCATTGTTGAGTTAAGGGTTGAATTGTCCATCCTTGTTCTATTCTGTCACTATTTTTCTAACCATGCTGAACTCTGATGATGCATTGATGTGTGGCACGCACAAAAGTGCTTTCATCAAATGCACTAGATGGCAGTATTGTCCTGTTTAAGAGTGTCACAACATTGCTGTTTACGGCAGACCAACTGCTTTACGGTATATAAAAACGTGACTGCTGTTGTTGTGTGTTGTTACCGCGCTGGGAGGACGTTAATGAAACTGCCTAACAATAAACCCACATAAGAAACCAAGAACTCGCCCTCCATCATTCTACAGTTATAACGTGATTGGGCAGGTATGCTGTTTATGTTGTGGGTTAGAGGACCTGAGTCCGCCTGAATTTCGGGAGATTTTCGGGAGATAATTTGTCCCGGGAGGTTTTCGGGAGAGACGCTGAATTTCGGGAGTCTCCCGGAAAATCCGGGAGGGTTGGCAAGTATGGTATACCGTAAAAATAAAAGTAGTGCCTATTTTCCATTGACAGTAATGCACTGTAAAAATGAATGTTGATTTTGTGGTAAAAATAACTGGAAGTTTAGTCACCAAAATGATACCGTTAAAATAACACTGGTGCCCTTTTGCCATGCACTGTAAAAACGGCCGTAGATTTTACGGTACAAAGTGGCAGTTCGGTGGGCAGAATTTTACGTGAAAATAACAGTGGCATTATTTTTACATTTAGAGTAATGGACAGGAAAAAAAACACCAGATATTTTTGGGTAAAAAAAAAAGAAGGTCAACTCAGTTGCCAGAGTTAAACCATTTACGGTAAATAAAAGTGGTACCTTTTTCCCAATTTACAGTAATGTACTGTAAAAACCAGCAAACAGATTTTATGGTAAAAACTGTCAGATTAGTTGCTAGGGTTTTACTGCAAAAACGTGGTAGTTTTTTTCCTTTACAGTAATGCACTGTAAAAACAAGGACCGTTGGTTTAAGGTAAAAACTGGAAGCTTGGTGCCCAGAATTGTATGGTAAAAATAAGTGGTATTGTTTTCCCATTTGCAGTTATTCCGAGTAAAAACCACTGTGCATTTTACGATAAAATACTGGAGACTGAGCTGCCATTTAAAGAAAATCCTAAAATCTAAACTTTGTTTTTTTCTCTCACAGTGATAAGGTAAGCGAAATATTAGACGGCTCTCTCACATGAATACTGAATACATGTGCAAAAATGTATTAAATCTCATTAAATGGAGCGAGTATTCCTAAAGTTGTAATGTATAATATAGTATAGAAAACTGTACAGATTTATGATCGTTAAGTGAGAAGGATCCAAAATTATTGTTGGGATGTTGTGTCACTCTGTGGTGTTGATATCTGCTGGAAAATGACCTGTCGGAGGAGGACCTGGTTACTTCACTGCAACATCATGACTAACATATTTATCACAATGACAAATAGTCATCATCAACATCATGTAAAGACCTAATCTGTCTTTGGTCTGGAGTTCCAATGAAGCTTTTCATGTTACAGTATTGCCAAAAACTACCCGAGACTAAAGAATTGCATTTTAGTTTGTAGGCATAAAGCCAAACGTCATCACAAGATTGTCTAATTGAGGACTCTTTCAGTGAAGTAAAATAGCAAAATATGTGTAAGTAAACCAAGTACCGTATTTTCCGCACTATAAGGCGCACCTAAAAACCACAAATTTTCTCAAAAGCTGACAGTGCGCCTTATAACCCGGTGCGCTTTATATATGGATAAATATTAAGATTCATTTTCATAAAGTTTCGGTCTTGCAACTACGGTAAACAGCCGCCATCTTTTTTTCCCGTAGAAGAGGAAGTGCTTCTTCTTCTACGCAAGCAACCGCCAAGGTAAGCACCCGCCCCCATAGAACAGGAAGCGCTTCTTCTTCTACTGTAAGCAACCACCCGCCCGCGTAGAAGAAGAAGAAGCGCGCGGATATTACGTTTCATTTCCTTTGTGTGTTTACATCTGTAAAGACCACAAAATGGCTCCTACTAAGCGACAGGGATCCGGTTCATGAAAAGACGCAATCTCTCCATCCGCACACGGACTACTATTTCACAGCAACTGCCTAAAGACTTTCAAGAAAAGCTGGCTACTTTCCGTGCATATTGTAAAAACAAGACAGCTGAAAAAAAGATCCGGCCAGAGAACATTATCAACATGGACGAGGTTCCACTGACTTTTGATATTCCTGTGAACCGCACTGTGGATACAACGGGAGCACGTACGGTGAATATTCGCACCACAGGGAATGAGAAGTCATCCTTCACTGTGGTTCTAGCTTGCCATGCTAATGGCCAGAAACTTCCACCCATGGTGATATTCAAAAGGAAGACCTTGCCAAAAGAGACCTTTCCAGCCGGCGTCATCATAAAAGCTAACTCGAAGGGATGGATGAAGAAAAGATGAGCGAGTGGTTAAGGTAAGTTTAAGTTTACGCGAAGAGGCCGGGTGGCTTTTTTCACGCAGCTCCGTCCATGTTGATATACGACTCCATGCGCGCCCACATCACGCTGGTTTTAATATATTATTAAAGTTTGACTGACCGATTTGACTGTTTTTTTGACATTCCTTTAGCGCAGTTAGATGCGGCTTATAACACGGGGCGGCTTATAGGTGGACAACGTTTTGAAATATGCCGTTCATTGAAGGCGCGGCTTATAACCCAGGGCGCCTTATGGTGCGGAAAATACGGTACTAACAAATACAATAGTTTTATTTAAGTCCCATCTTAAAACTCATTTGTATACTCTAGCCTTTAAATAGCCCCCCTGTTAGACCAGTTGATCTGCCGTTTCTTTTCTTTTCTCCTCTGCTCCCCTTTTCCTTGAGGGGGGGGGCACAGGTCCGGTGGCCATGGATGAAGTGCTGGCTGTCCAGAGTCGGGACCCGGGGTGGACCGCTCGCCTGTGCATCGGCTGGGAACATCTCTGCGCTGCTGACCCGTCTCCGCTCGGGATGGTGTCCTGCTGGCCCCACTATGGACTGGACTCTTACTATTATGTTGGATCCACTATGGACTGGACTCTCACAATATTATGTCAGACCCACTCGACATCCATTGCTTTCGGTCTCCCCTAGAGGGGGGGGGTTACCCACATATGCGGTCCTCTCCAAGGTTTCTCATAGTCATTCACATCGACGTCCCACTGGGGTGAGTTTTTCCTTGCCCGTATGTGGGCTTTGTACCGAGGATGTCGTTGTGGCTTGTGCAGCCCTTTGAGACACTTGTGATTTAGGGCTATATAAATAAAGATTGATTGATTGATTGATTATGAAGTTGTGTAATGATCATGTACAGCATTGGAGAGTGGATTTTTACAGCATCTCCTTCCAGCTGCTTTCCCGTCAAACACAGCAGCTTTTCTATAATGTCATGGATAAATGTGCGCCATTTCGATTTTACTTTAACATTCTTGGCTGGCGTTGAGGCTCATTCTGCTTCAGCATGGTGCAGACTGACAGTGATGTGCACAAACTGCTTCACCAACTTGACTATACGCTCCGCCATGCTTTTGATGAGCACCGTCCTTAACACTCGTGATGTGCGATACCACTCATTTTCTTTCCGATGTGATAACGAGTAAAATTCAGGCTGGTATCGGCGATACCTATCCGATACTTTGTGCAAATATACCTAATGTGTCTGATAAAATGTAAAAAGTGGTGCGTTTGCAAATAATAACATCCAGTCATCCATTTTCTACCGCTTATCCTTTTATAACATATCTATCTAAAATAATAACAGTAAAAATGTAAGAAAAAAAGAGAAAAAAATCGGAATGTAATGACAAAAAGCTGACATTTTTAAACGTATAATTAATAGTAATAATATACTTAGTCACCTATAACACAGAGTTTTGTCTTTAAATATATAATTTGTTTATAGCATTTAAAAAAGATCAAAACGGCCCCACAATACTTAACTTCTCAGTATGCGTCCCACGGTGAAAAAAGCGAAAACACCCCTGATCTAAAATATCAAGAGCTCTCAAAATAAAAATACAATATACTTAAAATTAGAGATGTCCGATAATATCGTCTGATAAATGCTTTAAAATGTAATATCGGAAATTATCGGTATCGTTTTTTTTATTTATTATCGGTATCGTTTTTTTCCATTCATCCATCCATCTTCTTCCGCTTATCCGAGGTCGGGTCGCGGGGGCAGCAGCCTAAGCAGAGACTTCCCTCTCCCCAGCCACTTCGTCCAGCTCTTCCCAGGGGATCTTGAGGCGTTCCCCGGCCAGCCGGGAGACATAGTCTTCCCAACGTGTCCTGGGTCTTCCCCGTGGCCTCCTACCGGTCGGACGTGCCCTAAACACCTCCCTAGGGAGGCGTTCGGGTGGCATCCTGACCAGATGCCCGAACCACCTCATCTGGCTCCTCTCCATGTGGAGGAGCAGCGGCTTTACTTTGAGCTCCTCCCGGATGGCAGAGCTTCTCACCCTATCTCTAAGGGAGAGCCCCGCCACCCGGCGGAGGAAACTCATTTGGGCCGCTTGTACCCGTGATCTTGTCCTTTCGCTCATAACCCAGAGCTCATGACCATAGGTGAGGATGGGAACGTAGATCGACCGGTAAATTGAGAGCTTTGCCTTCCGGCTCAGCTCTTTCTTCACCACAACGGATCGATACAGCGTCCGCATTACTGAAGACGCCGCACCGATCCGCCTGTCGATCTCACCATCCACTCTTCCCTCACTCGTGAACAAAACTCCCAGGTACTTGAACTCCTCCACTTGGGGTAAGATCTCCTCCCCAACCAGGAGATGGCACTCCACCCTTTCCCGGGCGAGAACCATGGACTCAGACTTGGAGGTGCTGATTCTCATCCCAGTCGCTTCACACTCTGCTGCGAACCGATCCAGTGAGAGCTGAAGATCCTGGCCAGATGAAGCCATCAGGACCACATCATCTGCAAAAAGCAGAGACCTAATCCTGCAGCCACCAAACCAGATCCCCTCAACGCCTTGACTGCACCTAGAAATTCTGTCCATAAAGGTTATGAACAGAATGGGTGACAAAGGGCAGCCTTGGCGGAGTCCAACCCTCACTGGAAACGTGTCCGACTTACTGCCGGCAATGCGGACCAAGCTCTGACACTGATCATACAGGGAGCGGACCGCCACAATCAGACAGTCCGATACCCCATACTCTCTGAGCACTCCCCAAAGGACCTCCCGAGGGACATGGTCAAATGCCTTCTCCAAGTCCACAAAGCACATGTAGACTGGTTGGGCAAATTCCATGCACCCTCAAGGACCCTGCCAAGAGTATAGAGCTGGTCCACAGTTCCACGACCAGGACGAAAACCACACTGTTCCTCCTGAATCCGAGGTTGGACTATCCGGCGTAGCCTCCTCTCCAGTACACCTGAATATACCTTACCGGGAAGGCTGAGGAGTGTGATCCCACGATAGTTGGAACACACCCTCCGGTTCCCCTTCTTAAAGAGAGGAACCACCATCCCGGTCTGCCAATCCAGAGGTACCGCCCCCGATGACCACGTGATGCTGCAGAGTCTTGTCAACCAAGACAGCCCCACAGCATCCAGAGCCTTAAGGAACTCTGGGCGGGTCTCATCTCAGGAGAATTTGAAATACATCAGCAACCTCAGCCCCAGAAATGGAAGAGCCCACCACAGATTCCCCAGGCACTGCTTCCTCATAGGAAGACGTGTTGGTGGGATTGAGGAGGTCCTCGAAGTATTCCCTCCACCGATCCACAACATCCGCAGTTGAGGTCAGCAGAACACCATCCTCACCATACACGGTGTTGACAGTGCACTGCTTCACCTTTCTGAGGCGGCGGATGGTGGTCCAGAATCGCTTCGAAGCCATCCGGAAGTAATTTTCCATGGCTTCCCCGAACTCCTCCCATGTCCGAGTTTTTAACTCTGCGACCGCTGAAGCCGCATACCGCTTGGCCTGTCGGTACCTGTCTGCTGCCTCAGGAGTCCTATGAGCCAAAATAACCCGATAGGACTCTTTCTTCAGCTTGACAGCATCCCTCACCGCCAGTGTCCACCAACGGGTTCTAGGATTACCGCCACGACAGGCACCAACCACCTTGCGGCCACAGCTCCAATCAGCCGCCTCGACAATAGAGGCGCGGAACATGGTCCACTCAGACTCAATGTCCAGCGCCTCCCTCGTGACATGTTCAAAGTTCTTCCGGAGGTGGGAATTGAAACTCTCTCTGACAGGAGACTCTGCCAGGCGTTCCCAGCAAACCCTCACAATGCGTTTGGGCCTGCCAGGTCTGTCCGGCATCCTCCCCCACCATCGCAGCCAACTCACCACCAGGTGGTGATCAGTAGAAAGCTCCGCCCCTCTCTTCACCCGAGTGTCCAAAACATAAGGCCGCAAATCCGATGACTCAACAACAAAGTCGATCATGGAACTGCGGCCTAGGGTGTCCTGGTGCCAAGTGCACATATGGACACCCTTATGTTTGAACATGGTGTTCGTTATGGACAATCTGTGACGAGCACAAAAATCCAATAACAAAACACCACTCGGGTTCAGATCCGGGCGGCCATTCTTCCCAATCCCGCCTCTCCAGGTTTCACTGTCGTTGCCAACATGAGCATTGAAATCCCCCTGTAGGACAAGGGAATCACCTGGGGGGGGGGCACTTTCCAGTACTCCCTCGAGTGCATCCAAAAAGGGTGGGTACTCTGAACTGCTGTTTGGTGCGTAAGCACAAACAACAGTCAGGACCCGTCCCCCCACCCGAAGGCGGAGGGAAGCTACCCTCTCGTCCACCGGGTTGAACTCCAACGTGCAGGCTTTGAGCCAGGGGGCAACAAGAATTGCCACCCCAGCCCGTCGCCTCTCACTGCCGGCAACGCCAGTGCGGAAGAGCGTCGAGCCCCTCTCGAGAGAACTGGTTCCAGAGCCCTTGCTGTGCGTCGAGCCGAAACTTCTCTACCTCGCGCACTAGCTCAGGCTCCTTCCCCCCAGCGAGGTGACGTTCCACGTCCCAAGAGCTAGCTTATGTAGCCGAGGATCAGACCGCCAAGTGCCCTGCCTTCGGCTTCCGCCCAGCTCACAATGCACCCGACCTCTATGGCCCATCCCATGAGTGGTGAGCCCATTGGGGGGGGGGGCCCACGTTGCCTCTTCGGGCTGTGCCCGGCCGGGCCCCATGGGGATAGGCCCGGCCACCAGGTGCTCGCCATCGTGCCCCACCTCCGGGCCTGTCCCCATGGGAGGGCCCCGGTGACCCGCGTCCGGGCGAGGGAAATGTCTTTGTTGATGCATTTTTTATTTTTATTAAATCAACATAAAAAACACAAGATACACTTACAATTAGTGCACCAACCCAAAAAAACTCCCTCCCCCATTTACACTCATTCACACAAAAGGGTTGTTTCTTTCTGTTATTAATATTGTGGTTCCTACATTATATATCAATATATATCAATACAGTCTGCAGGGATACAGTCCGTAATGTTGGGAACTTGCATGGCTGCCGTTTTGTGACCCCAAGATGCAAGAACCAGGAGAGCGGAGAGCAGGTATGATGAGTTTTAATCTCATACCAACAGAAAATGAAGCAGTCTCGCATACAAAGGTTCCAAACATAAAGTGTTATCATCGAGCACTGAGGAGTGCTCAAGTCAAAGTACAAATAGGATGCATGTTGATTGGCAGCAGGTGTGGACCGGCTGCCAATCAACAGCAGGTGAGGAAAAAACAGTGCTCCGCGGAACAAACAGGAAATATAACAAAATAAGAGCACTGACGGGAAGTAAATACAAAAACAAGGAAACAAACAGAAATGAAGTGACAGATCGTCACATGTAAGCACACATGATTGTGCGTGATGCTGCTCCACTAATAGTACTAACCTTTAACACTTCATTTTACTCATTTTCATTCATTACTAGTTTCTATGTAACTGTTTTTATATTGTTTTACTTTCTTTTTTATTCAAGAAAATGTTTTTAATGTATTCATCTTAATTTATTTTATACATTTTTTAAAAAAGGACCTTATCTTCACCATACCTGGTTGTCCAAATTAGACATAATAATGTGTTAATTCCACGACTGTATGTATCGGTATCGGTTGATATCGGTATCGGTAATTAAAGAGTTGGACAAAATCGGAAATCGGCAAAAAGCAATTATCGGACATCCCTAATTTTAAGGTAATTGTGGGTCCATTGAGGTTAGCTAATTTGACTTGTTTTGGAAAGTCTTGACAAGCCAAATAATAATAATAATAATAATAACTGGGATTTATATAGCGCTTTTCTAAGTACCCAAAGTCGCTTTACATGTAGAACCCATCAATCATTCACACCTGGTGGTGGTAAGCTACTTTCATAGCCACAGCTGCCCTGGGGTAGACTGACGGAAGCGTGGCTGCAATTTGCGCCAACGGCCCCTCCGACCACCACCTGTCATTCATCATTCAATTCATCGGTGTGAGTGGCACCGGGTGCAAAGGGTTACCGTATTTTCCGCACCATTAGCCGCACCTAAAAACCACAAATTTACTCAAAAGCTGACAGTGCGGCTTTTAACCCGGTGCGCTTTATATATGGATTAATATTACGATTCATTTTCATAAAGTTTCGATCTCGCAACTTCGGTAAACAGCCGCCATCTTTTTTCCCGGTAGAACAGGAAGCGCTTCTTCTTCTACGCAAGCAACCGCCAAGGTAAGCACCCGCCCCCATAGAACAGGAAGCGCTTCTTCTTCTACTGTAAGCAACCACCCGCCCCGGAAGAAGAAGAAGCACGCGGTGCATGCTGGGATATGTGACGTTTCATTTCCATTTGTGTGTTTATGTAAAGACCCCAAAATGGCTCCTATTAAGTGTGTTGTCTGTCTAATTATAAATAATGCAGACGAGGCGTGTTAACTGAGTTCTCAACGTTTACTCACAGCGTGCTCATAACCACATTCTAACTGCCAGCATACAACAACGCTTCTCAGGGCTACCGCGCATGCTCGTCACTATCGTTGCATGCTGGGTAGTGTAGTTGTTATATTTGCTAGCTCATAACATCACATTGAGAGACACGCTTACGCGCTTAATTCAATACCGGGTGGATTGACAAAAGACCTCCAGCCGCTAGATATTGGTGTCAACAGGGCATTCGAAGCTAGACTGCTAACTGCGTGGGAACAATGGATGACCGAAGGCGAACACACCTTCACTAAGACAGAGGCAGCGCCGGACGACATTCGCCCAACTTTTCAATTCGGACACCGAAGGAGAAAAATTCGAGGGATTTATGAATGAAGAATAACTTCAGAAAGTGAGCGTTATGTTTATTTTGTGTGTTGTGACATTAACGTTCGAGCAACATTATGTTGCTATTGCTCTGCACTATTTTGAATTTTACTATGTTTGTGATTGCACATTTGCGTACATTTTGGGACAGAGTTGTTAGAACGCTGGTTTTTAATATATTATTAAAGTTTGACTGACCTATCTGACTGTTTTTTTGACATTCCCTTTAGCGCAGCGTAGGCGCGGCTTATAGTCCGGGGCGGCTTATTGGTGGACAAAGTTATGAAATATGCCATTCATTGAAGGTGCGGCTAATAATCCGGTGCGCCTTATAGTGCGGAAAATACGGTAAGTGTCCTGCCCAAGGACACAACGGCAGCGATTTTTGGATGGTAAGAGGCGGGGAGCGAACCTGCAACCCTCAGGTTTCTGGCACGGTTGCTCTACCCACTACGCCATGCCGCCCCTTAAATGTTCTTGTTCTATTGGCAGATCATTTTGCTTAGTTAAAATAAAATACCCCTCATTTTTGTATTTTTTTTTCTTGTTTTTGAACACTGACTTTTTGCAGTGTGTAAACGCGCCCGCAGCTCCTTAGGTGTATTTTTCACTGGTAATTTAGATGCTTACCTGAGTGTTTGTGGATTTGAGAGCCAGGCGGGCCACCGCTGACAAGAAGATGAGAAGCACCGCCACGCACGCAGAGAAGGTGAACAAAATGCATTCCGTGGCAAAAAGTTGCATCTAAACAGGAGGAGAGAGATGTGTATTTCAAGCACAGTGCAAATGTGTTGAGTGTAAAATGTCCTTCACCACTTCGCTGTAGCCCCACTGTGAGTCCACTAAGGGTTGGCGGGAGATGTAGGCATAGAAAACAAAGCAGTGTATCCTATAACAGCAAGACACCATGACTCCCAGGATGGACATCACATACATGGACAGACAAACGGTCACCTGCGGGGGAAATATATCACAATTTATACTTGCTGCCACTGGCATAATCACATGTGCTCAACAATATACTACCATCTTTTTGGATGGACATGCTCCCGTGTAGACGGACAAGATTCCACAGGTGAGAAACTAAAAGAAATGAGAGCAAAAACAAAGCCACATGTGTACACTTACAGTATCAGCTAATAACGTATCAAAGTGATATGCTTAGTTCATTTTATTTGATTGTACTCAGTGGTGGTCCAACAATGCACTCCAGCCCCGCACGTGCTGGGTTCAAACCAAGGAGCCCCCAAATATCCACCCATGGAAAGATGTTGGAGCAGTGCTAGCCAATGAGCTACATCACCAATGATCCCTCTCATTTTTCATGTGTGTGAGCAAACGCAAAAACTCCTTGAGCATTTAGTGGAGCACATGTGAGCGACGTCAGACGTGCACACCTGCAGCACACCTGTCCCAAACCTGACTAATTAACAACTTATTGTTATGATCAGGGCAAATCACTCTACGGAGACAGCCCTCGCAAAAATGACTAATGATCTACTGCTAACGATGGATTCTGATGCGTCATCTATGTTGCTGCTTCTTGATCTTAGCGCTGCTTTCGATACCGTCGATCATAACATTTTATTAGAGCGTATCAAAACACGTATTGGTATGTCAGACTTAGCCTTGTCGTGGTTTAACTCTTATCTTACTGACAGGATGCAGTGCGTCTCCCATAACAATGTGACCTCGGACTATGTTAAGGTAACGTGCGGAGTCCCCCAAGGTTCGGTTCTTGGCCCTGCACTCTTTAGCATTTACATGCTGCCGCTAGGCGACATCATACACAAATACAGTGTTAGCTTTAACTGTTATGCTGATGACACCCAACTCTACATGCCCCTAAAGCTGACCAACACGCCGGATTGTAGTCAGCTGGAGGCGTGTCTTAATGAAATTAAACAATGGATGTCCGCCAACTTCTTGCAACTCAACACTAAGAAAACGGAAATGCTGATTATCGGTCCTGCTAAACACCGACATTTATTTGATAATACCACCTTAACATTTGACAACCAAACAATTACACAAAGCGACTCAGTAAAGAATCTGGGTATTATCTTCGACCCAACTATCTCCTTTGAGTCACACATTAAGAGTGTTACTAAAACGGCCTTCTTTCATCTCCGTAATATCGCTAAAATTCGTTCCATTTTGTCCACTAGCGACGCTGAGATCATTATTCATGCGTTCGTTACGTCTCGTCTCGATTACTGTAACGTATTATTTTGGGGTCTCCCTATGTCTAGCATTAAAAGATTACAGTTGGTACAAAATGCGGCTGCTAGACTTTTGACAAGAACAAGAAAGTTTGATCATATTACGCCTATACTGGCTCACCTGCACTGGCTTCCTGTGCACTTAAGATGCGACTTTAAGGTTTTACTACTTACGTATAAAATACTACACGGTCTAGCTCCAGCCTATCTTACCGATTGTATTGTACCATATGTCCCGGCAAGAAATCTGCGTTCAAAGAACTCCGGCTTATTAGTGATTCCCAGAGCCCAAAAAAAGTCTGCGGGCTATAGAGCGTTTTCTATTCGGGCTCCAGCACTATGGAATGCCCTCCCGGTAACAATTAGAGATGCTACCTCAGTAGAAACATTTAAGTCCCATCTCAAAACTCATTTGTATACTCTAGCCTTTGAATAGCCCCCCTTTTTTAGACCAGTTGATCTGCCGTTTCTTTTCTTTTCTCCTCTGTTCCCCCCTATCCCTTGTGGGAGGGGAGACACACAGATCCGGTGGCCATGGATGGGGTGCTGGCTGTCCGGGGTCGGGACCCGGGGTGAACCGCTCGCCTGTATATCGGTTGGGAACATCTCTGCGCTGCTGACCCGTCTCCGCTCGGGATGGTTTCCTGCTGACCCCACTATGGACTGGACTCTTACTGTTATGCTGGATCCACTATGGACTGGACTCTCACAATATTATGTTAGACCCACTCGACATCCATTGCATTCGGTCTCCCTAGAGGGGGGGGGGGGGTTACCCACATATGCGGTCCTCTCCAAGGTTTCTCATAGTCATTCACATCGACGTCCCACTGGGGTGAGTTTTTCCTTGCCCTTATGTGGGCTATACCGAGGATGTCGTTGTGGCTTGTACAGCCCTTTGAGACACTTGTGATTTAGGGCTATATAAATAAACATTGATTGATTGATTGATGATTGATCTAACGACAGCAGAGATTATTTTCTAATAATGTTTTGGCCCACTTACAATGACAATAACAAAAAATAATGTTTTCCATGAGCTGTGTCCTTGTATTGTACAGTACAGGCCAAAAGTTTGGACACACCTTCTCCTCATTCAATGCTTTTTCTTTATTTTCACGACTATTTACATTGTAGATTGTCACATCAAAACTATGAATGAACACATGTGGAGTTATGTACTTAACAAAAAAAAGGTGAAATAACTGAAAACATGTTCTGTGTCATGTCTGTGTAATCATGTTTTGTTTTAAGTCATGTTTTGTTTAGTTATAGGACTCTTTAGTTTGTCTTTTGACTCCCTTGTCTTGTTTCCATGATTACCCCATTAGTTTCACCTGTTCCACGTTTGGACTCATTGTGCACTCTTGATTGTCACCATAGCAACCCATTAGTTTTCACCTGTCACGTCACGCACCTGTTTCACGTCTTGAGTCACGCACCTGTTTTCGTTAATCATGTCTGTAGTATTTAAGTTCAGTGTTTTTCAGTTTGTCTTTCTGACGACCTCACCACATTTATGTTCTGTCCATGCCTGATACTTCTTTCCATGTCCATTCTTCATGCAACTATTTTTGTCCAAGCCAAGTAAGTTTTTGTTCCATGTTTATAGTCTTTTTGTTTTTCATAGTTTGTTCTCCGCCACTGTGCGTGCTTTTCATTTGTACTTTTTTGCTATAGTCTTTTGGTTTCATAGTTTATTCTCCGCCACTGTGCGCGCCTTTCGTTTATTCCTTTTTTTTGATAATAATAAATAAATCATGTACCTTCATTCCCGTCTCGCCCGTGCCAACTTTCCGTTGCATCCCGGAAAAGCAAACACCCAAGACCAAGTCTTGACATTCTGTATTCTAAGTTCTTCCAAATAGCCACCCTTTGCTATAATTCCTTTTTTGCACACTCTTGGCATCCTCTCAATGAGCTTCAAGAGGTAGTCACCTGAAATGGTTTCCACTTCACAGGTGTGCTTGAAGCTCATCAAGAGAATGCCAAGAGTGTGCACAGCAGCTTCAAACTAGACATTTTAGCAGGGTACTGCCAACAATCTGTCCCGACTCCCGACGAAAACATTGCTGCGTAACTTCACAAATACATTTGGCTAATTGACCTCAGCAAAATGTGGTATAATTACTTAGTAAACCATCTTGCAAGAAGCATAAAGAAGAGAAACCTACAGCGTAAGACTCGTCGATTGCCATTTGAAGTTCCTTGCAGTAGGATTGGGATTCGGCTGTGTGTCTGGCAACCTCAGCCAAGGAGGTTGGGAGGGGACTACAGAATTTTGACCGTGATTGCAGTACTATTTCTGGCCACATCTCCACATGGAGAGGAGCCAGATGAGGTGGTTCGGGCATCTGGTCAGGATGCCACCCGAACGCCTCCCTCGGGAGGTGTTTAGGGCACGTCCGACCGGTAGGAGGCCACGGGGAAGACCCAGGACACGTTGGGAAGACTATGTCTCCCCGCGACCCGACCTCGGATAAGCGGAAGACGATGGATGGATGGCACATTTAATGGAGAGTAACCTGTAGCTTAGTTTACTACATTTTCCAAGTAGCTTGCCCATCACTGGCACCTCAGCACTGCGAATGAGTGTTGCATACCAGAGCTCCCTGACAGAAAGGAACGTAGATGTCGCCGGAGTTTGTCACGGTTTGCCTGAACAAGATGCATCCCATGATCAGCTCTGCACAGCCACAGATCCCGATGACAACCTGGTGGTGAGAAGAGCATCTGATCTGCATGCACTATTTACCACAGCTTGAGACTGACTTTAAGGGATGTATTACACCGAGACTCTGGGGCTCCTTTTGGAGAAAGCGATGAAGAGGTTTGCTGGACGGCGACGCCTTAAAGTCTGCATTCTGTTGTCCTCTTGTGACCTCCGCAGTGGTGGTTGGTGTTGTCGTCCTGTCATCCATGGTGGGGAAGCTGCGGGAAAAACATTGTTAGTCAAAGCAGATGTGCATTCCAAAGCCCTTGTTTTATTCACCACGCTTCCAGCAGGGAAGTTACACAATAAAAGTTCCCACATCCAACTGTAAGGAAAAGAAAGGTGTGAAATAAAAAATATGCTTACCAGGCTTAGTCTTTGATGGAGAGATGCAGTACGGGGAATAACGGTTTAGGAATGTGGGCGGTAGGAAGAGAGAAGGAAGAGAAATTTGAGACTTTTTTTTTTTTTACATTAAAAGGAGGAGCTCAGAAGTTTTGGTGACGCAGTGGAAGAATGTGAGGAAGTGTCATTGAATTAAACAAAATAATAGAATTCATAATAAATACAAGAGGTGGAGGACATAGGGTAATTTGTGGAGACAATGATTAAAAAATATATCAATTCCACATTCTCATCTGATTCAATGTCAAATTGCAAATGTTAGTGAAATAAAAACCAAACAATGCTGAAGGACGTGCATCCTCTTCGCTTACAATAACAAAAATGTTGTGTTAGCTATCCTCATAATTTATTTAACAACTGGAGGCAAAAGGTGCTAAAACAATCCTTTATGTTCCATTAGGTAGGATACAGGAAGCAGTCTTTGACATTTTGATATAAAATAATATCCACAATCAGTTTAAAAATTGACCTGCAGGGTACAAGCATTCAAATGTATGATCACCACAGCACTTAAAATAAATAGACATTTTAAAAAGAACATGTAATATGAAAAGCTTTCTTCCGTGAGAGAGAACACCATCCAGGTCCAAGTTTAGAATGATTGAGTACTGGGGGTCTCCAAACTACGGCCCGCGGACCGGATTCTATCTGCCAGCGTCCACAATCCGGCCCGCAAGACGTACCCCAAAAAAAAGGGGGAAAAAAAAGTCTGGTTAAGTACAAAAAGTAATGGGTAGTAACGAAAAGAAATCAGAAGGATTTTGTAGGGTACTCGACAAATCTTAATTATTAAAATTAGGGGCGTGGGAAAAAAAACGATTCGAACTCGAATCGCGATTCTCACGTTGTGCGATTCAGAATCGATTCTCTTTTTTTTTTTAAATCGATTTTTTTAATTTTATTTATTTATTTATGTTTTAAATTAAAAAAAAAAAAAAAATTTTTTTTTTTAAATTAATCAATCCAACAAAACAATACACAGCAATACCATAACAATGCAATCCAATTCCAAAAGCAAAGCCGAGCCAGCAACACTCAGAAGTGCAATAAACAGAGCAATTGAGAGGAGACACAAACACCACACACAACAAACCAAAAGTAGTGAAACAAAAATGAATATTATCAACAACAGTATCAATATTAGTTACAATTTCAACATAGCAGTGATTAAAAATCCCTCATTGACATTATCATTAGACATTTATAAAATAAAAAAAGAACAATAGTGTCACAGTGGCTTAGACTTGCATCGCATCTCATAAGCCTGACAACACACTGTGTCCAATATTTTCACAAAGATAAAATAAGTCATATTTTTGCTTCATTTAATAGTTCAAACAAATGTACATTATTGCAATCAGTTGATAAAACATTGTCCTTTACAATTATAAAAGCTTTTTACTCTGCTTGCATGTCAGCAGACTGGGGTAGATCCTGCTCAAATCCTATGTATTCAATGAATAGACAATCCTTTTGAATCGGGAAAATATCCTTTTTCAATCCAGAATCGCATTGAATCGGAAAAAATTGATTTAGAATCGAATCGTGACCCCAAGAATCGATATTGAATCGAATCGCAATGGACTATTTCCTGTTTAATACATTCGTACAAGTTTGTTAGAGAGTAAAATCCATCCCATCCATCCATTTTCTCCCGCTTGTCCCTTTCATATATGTTAAAACGTAGTATTCTATTGTCATATGTACATAATGTCAGTGCACACATCTTTCGGACTTGCTGTTGGGTCAAGAAGGCGTGGAGTCCTGCAACACAAAATTATTCTTACTTAAATTCGGGGTTACAAGGCACATGTAACAACACAGCGAAATATTCACCGTGTGTGAAGAAGAAGACAACAGGTGGCGCTCCAGGAGGTACGCTGACCTTCTCCTCAAGTCTTCTTCGCTGTGGTATTGAAAACTTTCTAGAAGCGAAATGCCGCCCTGCCTGACAAAATCCTCTACCACCTGAGGAAGAGTAGGAGACGACGCTGATGGAAGATGCTACAACCAGCATGCTAACATTAACATGCTAACAGGGAATTGATTTTTTTTTATTGAAACTTTTATTAGTAGGTTGCACAGTACAGTACATATTCCGTACAATTGACCACTAAATGGTAACACCCCAATAAGTTTTTATACTTCCTTAAGTCGGGGTCCACATTAATCAATTCATGGTAAACAGCTTGTATACTTCTAAAATGGCGGCAAGTAACACAATGCATAATTATTAGGTTAAAAAAAACGGTACAAAATTAGTTAAAATGCCGGCAAAAAACATTAGCGTGCTAACATTAACATGCTATCAGGGGACAGCTTGTATACTTCTAAAATGGCGGCAAGTAACACAATCCATAATTATTAGGTGAAAAAAGGTAGAAAATTAGCTAAAACGTCAGCAAAAACATTAACATGCTAATAGGGAACAGCTTGTATACTTCAAAAATGGCGGCAAGTAACGCAAATCATAATTATTAGGTTAAAAAAGGAAGAAATTTAGCTAAAATGCCAGCCAAAAACATTAGCATGCTAACAGGGAACAGTTCGTATACTTCAAAAATGGTGGAAAATAACACAATCCATAATTATTAGGTGAAAAAAGGTAGAAAATTAGCTAAAATGCCAGCAAAAAAACATTAGCATGCTAACATTAACATGCTAACAGGGAGCAGCTTGTATACTTCTAAAATGGCGGCAAGTAACACAATCTATAATTATTAGGTTAAAAAAGGTAGAAAATTAGCTAAAATGCCAGCAAAAAACATTAGCATGCTAACATTAACAGCTTGTATACTTCTAAAATGGCGGCAAGTAACACAATCCATAATTATTAGGTGAAAAAAGGTAGAAAATTAGCTAAAACGTCAGCAAAAACATTAACATGCTAATAGGGAACGGCTTGTATACTTCAAAAATGGCGGCAAGTAACGCAAATCATAATTATTAGGTTAAAAAAGGAAGAAATTTAGCTAAAATGCCAGCCAAAAATGCTAACAGGGAACAGTTCGTATACTTCAAAAATGGTGGAAAATAACACAATCCATAATTATTAGGTGAAAAAAGGTAGAAAATTAGCTAAAATGCTAGCAAAAAAACATTAGCATGCTAACATTAACATGCTAACAGGGAGCAGCTTGTATACTTCTAAAATGGCGGCAAGTAACACAATCTATAATTATTAGGTTAAAAAAGGTAGAAAATTAGCTAAAATGCCAGCAAAAAAACATTAGCATGCTAACAATAACAGCTTGTATATTTCTAAAATGGCGGCAAGTAACACAATCCATAATTATTAGGTTAAAAAAGGTAGAAAATTAGCTAAAATGCCAGCAAAAAAACATTAGCATGCTAACATTAACAGCTGGTATACTTCTAAAATGGCGGCAAGTAACACAATCCATAATTATTAGGTGAAAAAAGGTAGAAAATTAGCTAAAATGCCAGCAAAAACATTAGCATGCTAACATTAACATGCTAACAGGGAGCAGCTTGTATACTTCTAAAATGGCGGAAAGTAACACAATCCATAATTATTAGGTCAAAAAAGGTACAAAATTAGCTAAAACGTCAGCAAAAAACATTAGCATGCTAACAGGGAACAGCTTGTATACCACTAAAATGGCAGAAAGTAACACAATCCATAATTATTAGGTGAAAATAGGTAGAAAATGAGCTAAAATGCCAGCAAAAAACATTAGCATGCTAAAACAGCTTGTATACTTCTAAAATGGCGGCAAGTAACACAATCCATAATTATTAGGTCAAAACAGGTACAAAATTAGCTAAAACGTCAGCAAAAAACATTAGCATGCTAACATTAACATGCTAACAGGGAGCAGCTTGTATACTTCTAAAATGGCGGAAAGTAACACAATCCATAATTATTAGGTCAAAAAAAGTACAAAATTAGCTACAAATTCAGCAAAAACATTAGCGTGCTCACAGGGAACAGCTCGTATACTTCTAAATTGGCGGCAAGTAACACAATCCATAATTATTAGGTGAAAAAAGGTAGAAAATTAGCAAAAATGCCAGCAAAAAACATTAGCATGCTAACATTAACATGCTAACAGGGAGCAGCTTGTATACTTCTAAAATGGCGGAAAGTAACACAATCCATAATTATTAGGTCAAAAAAGGTACAAAATTAGCTACAAATTCAGCAAAAACATTAGCGTGCTCACAGGGAACAGCACGTATACTTCTAAATTGGCGGCAAGTAACACAATCCATAATTATTAGGTTAAAAAAGGTAGAAAATTAACTAAAATGCCAGCAAAAAACATTAGCATGCTAACATTAACATGCTAACAGGGGACAGCTTGTATACTTATAAAATGGCGGCAAGTAACACAATCCAAAATTATTAGGTTAAAAAAGGTAGAAAATTAACTAAAATGCCAGCAAAAATAATTAGCATGCTAACATTAACATGCTAACAGGGGACAGCTTGTATACTTCTAAAATGGCGGCAAGTAACACAATCCATATTATTAGGTTAAAAAAGGTAGAAAATTAACTAAAATGCCAGCAAAAAACATTAGCATGCTAACATTAACATGCTAACAGGGGACAGCTTGTATACTTCTAAAATGGCGGCAAGTAACACAATCCATAATTATTAGGTGAAAAAAGGTAGAAAATGAGCTAGAATGCCAGCAAAAAACATTAGCATGCTAACATTAACATGCTAACAGGGAGCAGCTTGTATACTTCTAAAATGGCGGAAAGTAACACAATCCATAATTATTAGGTCAAAAAAAGTAGAAAATTAGCTAAAATGCCAGCAAAAAACATTAGCATGCCAACATTAACATGCTAACAGGGAGCAGCTTGTATACTTCTAAAATGGCGGAAATTAACACAATCCATAATTATTAGGTCAAAAGAGGTACAAAATTAGCTACAAATTCAGCAAAAACATTAGCGTGCTCACAGGGAACAGCTCGTATACTTCTAAATTGGCGGCAAGTAACACAATCCATAATTATTAGGTTAAAAAAGGTAGAAAATTAACTAAAATGCCAGCAAAAAACATTAGCATGCTAACATTAACATGCTAACAGGGGACAGCTTGTATATTTCTAAAATGGCGGCAAGTAACACAATCCATAATTATTAGGTGAAAAAAGGTAGAAAATTAGCTAAAATGCCAGCAAAAACATTAGCATGCTAACATTAACATGCTAACAGGGAGCAGCTTGTATACTTCTAAAATGGCGGAAAGTAACACAATCCATAATTATTAGGTCAAAAAAGGTACAAAATTAGCTAAAACGTCAGCAAAAAACATTAGCATGCTAACAGGGAACAGCTTGTATACCACTAAAATGGCAGAAAGTAACACAATCCATAATTATTAGGTGAAAATAGGTAGAAAATGAGCTAAAATGCCAGCAAAAAACATTAGCATGCTAACATTAACAGCTTGTATACTTCTAAAATGGCGGCAAGTAACACAATCCATAATTATTAGGTCAAAACAGGTACAAAATTAGCTAAAACGTCAGCAAAAAACATTAGCATGCTAACATTAACATGCTAACAGGGAGCAGCTTGTATACTTCTAAAATGGCGGAAAGTAACACAATCCATAATTATTAGGTCAAAAAAGGTACAAAATTAGCTACAAATTCAGCAAAAACATTAGCGTGCTCACAGGGAACAGCTCGTATACTTCTAAATTGGCGGCAAGTAACACAATCCATAATTATTAGGTGAAAAAAGGTAGAAAATTAGCAAAAATGCCAGCAAAAAACATTAGCATGCTAACATTAACATGCTAACAGGGAGCAACTTGTATACTTCTAAAATGGCGGAAAGTAACACAATCCATAATTATTAGGTCAAAAAAGGTACAAAATTAGCTACAAATTCAGCAAAAACATTAGCGTGCTCACAGGGAACAGCACGTATACTTCTAAATTGGCGGCAAGTAACACAATCCATAATTATTAGGTTAAAAAAGGTAGAAAATTAACTAAAATGCCAGCAAAAAACATTAGCATGCTAACAGGGGACAGCTTGTATACTTATAAAATGGCGGCAAGTAACACAATCCAAAATTATTAGGTTAAAAAAGGTAGAAAATTAACTAAAATGCCAGCAAAAAACATTAGCATGCTAACATTAACATGCTAACAGGGGACAGCTTGTATACTTCTAAATTGGTGGCAAGTAACACAATCCATAATTATTAGGTCAAAAAAGGTACAAAATTAGCTACAAATTCAGCAAAAACATTAGCATGCCAACATTAACATGCTAACAAGGAGCAGCTTGTATACTTCTAAATTGGCGGCAAGTAACACAATCCATAATTATTAGGTTAAAAAAGGTAGAAAATTAGCTAAAATGCCAGCAAAAAACATTAGCATGCTAACATTAACATGCTAACAGGGAGCAGCTTGTATACTTCTAAAATGGCGGAAAGTAACACAATCCATAATTATTAGGTCAAAAAAGGTACAAAATTAGCTACAAATTCAGCAAAAACATTAACATGCTAACATTAACATGCTAACAGGGGACAGCTTGTATACTTCAAAAATGGCGGCAAGTAACACAATCCATAATTATTAGGACAAAAAAGGTACAAAATTAGCTACAAATTCAGCAAAAACATTAACATCCTAACATTAACATGCTAACAGGGGACAGCTTGTATACTTCTAAAATGGCGGCAAGTAACACAATCCATAATTATTAGGTCAAAACAGGTACAAAATTAGCTAAAACGTCAGCAAAAAACATTAGCATGCTAACATTAACATGCTAACAGGGAGCAGCTTGTATACTTCAAAAATGGCGGCAAGTAACACAATCCATAATTATTAGGTCAAAAAAGGTACAAAATTAGCTACAAATTCAGCAAAAACATTAGCGTGCTCACAGGGAACAGCTCGTATACTTCTAAATTGGCGGCAAGTAACACAATCCATATTACCGGTAGGTTAAAAAAGGTAGAAAATTAACTAAAATGCCAGCAAAAAACATTAGCATGCTAACATTAACATGCTAACAGGGGACAGCTTGTATATTTCTAAAATGGCGGCAAGTAACACAATCCATAATTATTAGGTTAAAAAAGGTAGAAAATGAGCTAAAATGCCAGCAAAAAACATTAGCATGCTAACATTAACATGCTAACAGGGAGCAGCTTGTATACTTCTAAAATGGCGGAAAGTAACACAATCCATAATTATTAGGTCAAAAAAGGTACAAAATTAGCTACAAATTCAGCAAAAACATTAGCATGCCAACATTAACATGCTAACAAGGAGCAGCTTGTATACTTCTAAATTGGTGGCAAGTAACACAATCCATAATTATTAGGTGAAAAAAGTTAGAAAATTAGCTAAAATGCCAGCAAAAACATTAGCATGCTAACATTAACATGCTAACAGGGAGCAGCTTGTTTACTTCTAAAATGGCGGAAAGTAACACAATCCATAATTATTAGGTCAAAAAAGGTACAAAATTAGCTACAAATTCAGCAAAAACATTAGCATGCCAACATTAACATGCTAACAAGGAGCAGCTTGTATACTTCTAAATTGGTGGCAAGTAACACAATCCATAATTATTAGGTGAAAAAAGTTAGAAAATTAGCTAAAATGCCAGCAAAAACATTAGCATGCTAACATTAACATGCTAACAGGGAGCAGCTTGTTTACTTCTAAAATGGCGGAAAGTAACACAATCCATAATTATTAGGTCAAAAAAGGTACAAAATTAGCTACAAATTCAGCAAAAACATTAGCATGCCAACATTAACATGCTAACAAGGAGCAGCTTGTATACTTCTAAATTGGTGGCAAGTAACACAATCCATAATTATTAGGTGAAAAAAGTTAGAAAATTAGCTAAAATGCCAGCAAAAACATTAGCATGCTAACATTAACATGCTAACAGGGAGCAGCTTGTTTACTTCTAAAATGGCGGAAAGTAACACAATCCATAATTATTAGGTCAAAAAAGGTACAAAATTAGCTACAAATTCAGCAAAAACATTAACATGCTAACAGGGGACAGCTTGTATACTTCAAAAATGGCGGCAAGTAACACAATCCATAATTATTAGGTTAAAAAAGGTAGAAAATTAGCTAAAATGCCAGCAAAAAACATTAGCATGCTAACATTAACATGCTAACAGGGAGCAGCTTGTATACTTCTAAAATGGCGGAAAGTAACACAATCCATAATTATTAGGTCAAAAAAGGTACAAAATTAGCTACAAATTCAGCAAAAACATTAGCATGCCAACATTAACATGCTAACAAGGAGCAGCTTGTATACTTCTAAATTGGTGGCAAGTAACACACTCCATAATTATTAGGTGAAAAAAGGTAGAAAATTAGCTAAAATGCCAGCAAAAACATTAGCATGCTAACATTAACATGCTAACAGGGAGCAGCTTGTATACTTCTAAAATGGCGGAAAGTAACACAATCCATAATTATTAGGTCAAAAAAGGTACAAAATTAGCTACAAATTCAGCAAAAACATTAGCATGCCAACATTAACATGCTAACAAGGAGCAGCTTGTATACTTCTAAATTGGTGGCAAGTAACACAATCCATAATTATTAGGTGAAAAAAGTTAGAAAATTAGCTAAAATGCCAGCAAAAACATTAGCATACTAACATTAACATGCTAACAGGGAGCAGCTTGTATACTTCTAAAATGGCGGAAAGTAACACAATCCATAATTATTAGGTCAAAAAAGGTACAAAATTAGCTACAAATTCAGCAAAAACATTAGCATGCCAACATTAACATGCTAACAAGGAGCAGCTTGTATACTTCTAAATTGGTGGCAAGTAACACAATCCATAATTATTAGGTGAAAAAAGTTAGAAAATTAGCTAAAATGCCAGCAAAAACATTAGCATGCTAACATTAACATGCTAACAGGGAGCAGCTTGTTTACTTCTAAAATGGCGGAAAGTAACACAATCCATAATTATTAGGTCAAAAAAGGTACAAAATTAGCTACAAATTCAGCAAAAACATTAGCATGCCAACATTAACATGCTAACAAGGAGCAGCTTGTATACTTCTAAATTGGTGGCAAGTAACACAATCCATAATTATTAGGTGAAAAAAGTTAGAAAATTAGCTAAAATGCCAGCAAAAACATTAGCATGCTAACATTAACATGCTAACAGGGAGCAGCTTGTTTACTTCTAAAATGGCGGAAAGTAACACAATCCATAATTATTAGGTCAAAAAAGGTACAAAATTAGCTACAAATTCAGCAAAAACATTAGCATGCCAACATTAACATGCTAACAAGGAGCAGCTTGTATACTTCTAAATTGGTGGCAAGTAACACAATCCATAATTATTAGGTGAAAAAAGTTAGAAAATTAGCTAAAATGCCAGCAAAAACATTAGCATGCTAACATTAACATGCTAACAGGGAGCAGCTTGTTTACTTCTAAAATGGCGGAAAGTAACACAATCCATAATTATTAGGTCAAAAAAGGTACAAAATTAGCTACAAATTCAGCAAAAACATTAACATGCTAACAGGGGACAGCTTGTATACTTCAAAAATGGCGGCAAGTAACACAATCCATAATTATTAGGTTAAAAAAGGTAGAAAATTAGCTAAAATGCCAGCAAAAAACATTAGCATGCTAACATTAACATGCTAACAGGGAGCAGCTTGTATACTTCTAAAATGGCGGAAAGTAACACAATCCATAATTATTAGGTCAAAAAAGGTACAAAATTAGCTACAAATTCAGCAAAAACATTAGCATGCCAACATTAACATGCTAACAAGGAGCAGCTTGTATACTTCTAAATTGGTGGCAAGTAACACACTCCATAATTATTAGGTGAAAAAAGGTAGAAAATTAGCTAAAATGCCAGCAAAAACATTAGCATGCTAACATTAACATGCTAACAGGGAGCAGCTTGTATACTTCTAAAATGGCGGAAAGTAACACAATCCATAATTATTAGGTCAAAAAAGGTACAAAATTAGCTACAAATTCAGCAAAAACATTAGCATGCCAACATTAACATGCTAACAAGGAGCAGCTTGTATACTTCTAAATTGGTGGCAAGTAACACAATCCATAATTATTAGGTGAAAAAAGTTAGAAAATTAGCTAAAATGCCAGCAAAAACATTAGCATGCTAACATTAACATGCTAACAGGGAGCAGCTTGTTTACTTCTAAAATGGCGGAAAGTAACACAATCCATAATTATTAGGTCAAAAAAGGTACAAAATTAGCTAAAACGTCAGCAAAAAAACATTAGCATGCTAACAGGGAACAGCTTGTATACCACTAAAATGGCAGAAATCACCACGCCCCTAGGCCAGCCTGTACCCACCCACTCTGTGCCCTATATATATATATATATATATATATATATATATATATATATATATATATGTATGTGTGGGGGAAAAAAAATCACAAGACTACTTCATCTCTACAGGCCTGTTTCATGAGGGGGGTACCCTCAATCGTCAGGAGATTTTAATGGGAGCATTCGCATACCATGGTTTATATAGGGCACAGAGTGGGTGGGTACAGGCTGGCCTAGGGGCGTGGTGATTGGCTCATGTGTTACCTAGGAGGTGTTTCCGTCTATGGCGGCATGCTGTGACAATTTCGCTGCGCTTGTTGAGGGATGCCAGGTCTGGACGGTAAATAATAAACAGTTTCTCTTTCAAGCATAGGTTGCATCTTTTATTACCACTATTGTAAGGTGTGCTGGATGCAAGAATTTGCCATGTTATTGAATATTCAACATTATTGTCTTTGAGGTCCCAAATGTGTTTGCTGAGTTCTGTGGTATTTCGCAGGTTTTTGTTCCTGAAAGAAGCCTTGTGATTGTTCCATCTGGTTTTGAATTCTCCCTCGGTTAATCCTACATATGTGTCGGATGTGTTAATGTCCTTGCGTATTACCTTAGATTGGTAGACAACTGATGTTTGTAAGCACCCCCCGTTGAGAGGGCAATCAGGTTTCTTTCGACAGTTACAGTCTTTGTTGGTTTTGGAGTCGCTCTGTCTGGGGGCCGACGGCTCATTTGCAATTGTTTTGTTGTGGTTTGAGATGATTTGTCGTATATTGTTCATGCAGCTGTAGCTCAATTTAATGTTGTTCTTGTTGAATACTCATGAAACAGGCCTGTAGAGATGAAATAGTCTTGTGATTTTTTTCCCACACATACATATATTGCGCTCTACTACGGTATCGAGCACTATTTTTTGGATAACCTTATTAAAACATATATATATATATATATATATATATATATATATATATATAATTCCTCTTTGACAAAGATCCCCTCATCCCATTCAGAGGTGTGTAGAGTAGCCAGAAATTGTACTCAAGTAAGAGTACTGTTACTTTAGAGATTTATTACTCAAGTAAAAGTAAGGAGTAGTCACCCAAATATTTACTTGAGTAAAAGTAAAAAGTATGTTCAAGTACTGAGTAACTGATGAGTAACCTGTTCGTTTAATGATGACGTCAACAAATAATGCACAAAAACATAAAAATAGCAATGAGCAAATTCAGAGCCAGGAATATCTCTTAAGCAACTAAAACAATAATATAAATTAAATAATAATACATTAAAATAAAAAACATTAAGGCAAATTGAGCCACAATAACTTAACAGCACCATAGGCTCAGTAGGCATTCATTGATTGATTGATTGAAACTTGTATTAGTAGATTGCACAGTACAGTACATATTCCGTACAATTGACCACTAAATGGTAACACCCCAATAAGTTTTTATACTTCCTTAAGTCGGGGGTCCACGTTAATCAATTCATGGTAAACAGCTTGTATACTTCTAAAATGGCGGCAAGTAACACAATGCATAATTATTAGGTTAAAAAAAACGGTACAAAATTAGTTAAAATGCCGGCAAAAAACATTAGCGTGCTAACATTAACATGCTATCAGGGGACAGCTTGTATACTTCTAAAATGGCGGCAAGTAACACAATCCATAATTATTAGGTGAAAAAAGGTAGAAAATTAGCTAAAACGTCAGCAAAAACATTAACATGCTAATAGGGAACAGCTTGTATACTTCAAAAATGGCGGCAAGTAACGCAAATCATAATTATTAGGTTAAAAAAGGAAGAAATTTAGCTAAAATGCCAGCCAAAAACATTAGCATGCTAACAGGGAACAGTTCGTATACTTCAAAAATGGTGGAAAATAACACAATCCATAATTATTAGGTGAAAAAAGGTAGAAAATTAGCTAAAATGCCAGCAAAAAACATTAGCATGCTAACATTAACATGCTAACAGGGAGCAGCTTGTATACTTCTAAAATGGCGGCAAGTAACACAATCCATAATTATTAGGTCAAAAAAGGTACAAAATTAGCTAAAACGTCAGCAAAAAACATTAGCATGCTAACAGGGAACAGCTTGTATACCACTAAAATGGCAAAAAGTAACACAATCCATAATTATTACGATAAAAAAAAATGTAGAACATTTGCTAAAATGCCAGCAAACAACATTGGTGTGCTAACAAGAGAACAGCTAGCATACTTTTTAAGATGGCGACAAGTAACAAAATCCATGATTATCAAGTTAAAAAGAAAGAAAACATTAGCATGCTAACATGGGAACCGCTGGCATTCTTCTAAGATGGCGCAGGTGTGTGACTTACTTGAGGACTACTAGCCAGCAGCATGTAAAGGATGTCCATACTCAGGGTCAGCGCCTCATGATCGGCTAGTTTGAGCGTGGCCGAGAGACAAGACCGCAGCCCCGCGTGTGCCAGCTGGACGCAGGACTCCTTTTTGTTGTGGGCCACATTTGCTAGAACTCTCAGGATCTGGAGGGCACATTGAGGTGGACAAGAGTGTGACAAATCATCATCTTAAAAGAAATAAATACAACTAAAAAGGTATTGCACTGGCCATCGTGTTGATGCCCTGAGAGAATGGCAGAAGTTGGAGAAGTCCCGGGACCAAGTTGAGAGTCAGCAGAGCCGAGCAGAAAAAGCTGGACTGAGCTGGATCACATCAAAGAGGACCAAGTGTTGATTATATCAACATACACACAAATACAGTACTGTAATACCATCAGAGGGATTGTTTGACTTCATTTTGCGTGTGCAGAAAGAATGCCCTGGACCCCACCTGTGAGGTTGTTGAGGACCCATGCGGTCTCCCTGGCCAAGGCGGGTCGAGTCCGCACGTAAGCCTGAAGCAGCGCGCACAGAGCGGCCGCCAGCTTCACGTCACTCAGGCAGGCGCTTGGCTGGTCTGGCGTGCAGGAGGACAGCAAGTTGGCCATGCACCTCAGTAGAGGACAGACCAGCTAAAGAGGAAAATTGAGGGAAGAAGACCTGTGTCAATCAGAATCAGAATCAGAAATACTTTATTAATCCCCAAGGGGAAATTAAGATTTTCAGCACAATCCCATTCAAGAGCAGACAAACATTACAGGGAGACAGAACCGGACAGAAGAACTCCGCCTTATTAGTGATTCCCAGAGCCCAAAAAAGAGCGTTTTCTATTGGGGCTCCCTCCCTTAAATGCTGCTACCTCAGTAGAAGCATTTAAGTCCCATCTTAAAACTCATTTGTATACTCTAGCCTTTAAATAGACCCCCTTTTAGACCAGTTGATCTGCCGTTTCTTTTCTGCTCTGCCCACCTCTCCCTCGTAGAGGTGGGGGCACAGGTTCAGTGGGCACGGATGAAGCGCTGGCTGTCAAAAATCGGCACCCGGGGTGGACCGCTCGCCTGTGTATCGGTTGGGGACATCTCTGCACTGCTGACCCGTCTCCGCTCGGGATGGTTACCTGCTGGACCCACTATGGACTGGACTCTCACTATTATGTTAGATCCACTACGGACTGGACTCTCACTATTATGTTAAATCCCCTATGAACTGGACTCTCACACTATTATGTTAGATCCACTATGGACTGGACTCTCACTATTATGTTAGATCCACTATGGACTGGACTCTCACTATTATGTTAGATCCACTATGGACTGGACTCTCACAATATTATGCTAGATCCACTACGGACTGGACTCTCACTATTATGTTAGATCCACTATGGACTGGACTCTCACACTATTATGTTAGATCCACTATGGACTGGACTCTCACTATTATGTTAGATACACTATGGACTGGACTCTCACACTATTATGTTAGATCCACTATGGACTGGACTCTCACTATTATGTTAGATCCACTATGGACTGGACTCTCACTATTATGTTAGATCCACTATGGACTGGACTCTCACAATATTATGCTAGATCCACTACGGACTGGACTCTCACTATTATGTTAGATCCACTATGGACTGGACTCTCACACTATTATGTTAGATCCACTATGGACTGGACTCTCACTATTATGTTAGATACACTATGGACTGGACTCTCACACTATTATGTTAGATCCACTATGGACTGGACTCTCACTATTATGTTAGATCCACTATGGACTGGACTCTCACTATTATGTTAGATCCACTACGGAACTGGACTCTCACTATTATGTTAGATCCACTACGGACTGGACTCTCACTATTA
Source organism: Nerophis lumbriciformis (assembly GCF_033978685.3). Classification (NCBI taxonomy): domain Eukaryota; kingdom Metazoa; phylum Chordata; class Actinopteri; order Syngnathiformes; family Syngnathidae; genus Nerophis; species Nerophis lumbriciformis. The sequence goes on along the minus strand of NC_084583.2, from coordinate 21,742,681 downwards.
TGTTAGATCCACTATGGACTGGACTCTCACCCTATTATGTTAGATCCACTATGGACTGGACTCTCACTATTATGTTAGATCCACTACGGACTGGACTCTCACTATTTTGTTAGATCCACTATGGACTGGACTCTCACACTATTATGTTAGATCCACTATGGACTGGACTCTCACTATTATGTTAGATCCACTATGGACTGGACTCACACTATTATGTTAGATCCACTATGGACTGGACTCTCACTATTATGTTAGATCCACTATGGACTGGACTATCACACTATTATGTTAGATCCACTATGGACTGGACTCTCACTATTATGTTAGATCCACTATGGACTGGACTCTCACTATTATGTTAGATCCACTATGGACTGGACTCTCACTATTATGTTAGATCCACTATGGACTGGACTCTCACTATTATGTTAGATCCACTATGGACTGGACTCTCACTATTATGTTAGATCCACTACGAAACTGGACTCTCACTATTATGTTAATAATATAACATATATATATATATATATATATATATATATAAATATATATATATATATATATATATATATATATATATATATATATAATATATATATATATATATATATATATGGAGCAGCGAGAATACCAAGAAGCGCATATGCCAAATTTTCAAAGAGAACGGCCTACGGATCACGATTGAAGCCAACAAGCAAACCGTCAACTTCCTTGACGTCACTTTCAACCTGAGAAATAACAGCTACCAACCATTCACGAAACCCAACACAACACTCCAATACGTGCACCATGACAGCAACCACCCACCCACCACCACGAAAAGAATACCTACCGGAATCAATAAAAGGCTATCGATGCTGTCATCTAGCAAAGCTGAATTTGACCAAGCAACCCCCCCGTACCAAAAAGCCCTTGATGAAAGCGGATACAATTTCACCCTCACCTATGAACCCACGCCAGGAAACCAGCCAAAAAAGAACAGAAAACGAAACAGCATCATCTGGTACAACCCCCCATACAGCAAAAACGTCTCAACGAACATTGGACACAAATTCCTCAATCTGATTGACAAACACTTTCCCAAAGACAACAACCTAAGAAAAGTATTCAACAAGAACAACATCAAATTGAGCTACAGCTGCATGAACAATATACGACAAATCATCTCAAACCACAACAAAACAATTGCAAATGAGCCGTCGACCCCCAGTCAGAGCGACTCCAAAACCAACAAAGCATGTAACTGTCGAAAGAAACCTGATTGCCCCCTCAACGGGGGGTGCTTACAAACATCAGTTGTCTACCAATCTAAGGTAATACGCAAGGACATTAACACATCCGACACATATGTAGGATTAACCGAGGGTGAATTCAAAACCAGATGGAACAATCACAAGGCTTCTTTCAGGAACAAAAACCTGCGAAATACCACAGAACTCAGCAAACACATTTGGGACCTCAAAGACAATAATGTTGAATATTCAATAACATGGCAAATTCTTGCATCCAGCACACCTTACAATAGTGGTAATAAAAGATGCAACCTATGCTTGAAAGAGAAACTGTTTATTATTTACCGTCCAGACCTGTCATCCCTCAACAAGCGCAGCGAAATTGTAACAACATGCCGCCATAGACGGAAATTCCTCCTAGGTAACACATGAGCCAATCACCACGCCCCTAGGCCAGCCTGTACCCACCCACTCTGTGCCCTATATAAACCATGGTATGCGAATGCTCCCATTAAAATCTCCTGATGATTGAGGGTACCCCCCCTCATGAAACAGGCCTGTAGAGATGAAATAGTCTTGTGATTTTTTCCCCACACATACATATATATATATATATATATATATATATATATATGTATGTGTGGGAAAAAAAATCAGCTTGAGCCGACGGCTCATTTGCAATTGTTTTGTTGTGGTTTGAGATGATTTGTCGTATATTGTTCATGCAGCTGTAGCTCAATTTAATGTTGTTCTTGTTGAATACTCATGAAACAGGCCTGTAGAGATGAAATAGTCTTGTGATTTATTTCCCACACATACATATATTGCGCTCTACTACGGTATCGAGCACTATTTTTTGGATAACCTTATTAAGACATATATATATATATATATATATATATATATATATATATATATATATATATATATATATAATTCCTCTTTGACAAAGATCCCCTCATCCCATTCAGAGGTGTGTAGAGTAGCCAGAAATTGTACTCAAGTAAGAGTACTGTTACTTTAGAGATTTATTACTCAAGTAAAAGTAAGGAGTAGTCACCCAAATATTTACTTGAGTAAAAGTAAAAAGTATGTTCAAGTACTGAGTAACTGATGAGTAACCTGTTCGTTTAATGATGACGGCAACAAATAATGCACAAAAACATAAAAATAGCAATGAGCAAATTCAGAGCCAGGAATATCTCTTAAGCAACTAAAACAATAATATAAATTAAATAATAATACATTAAAATAAAAAACATTAAGGCAAATTGAGCCACAATAACTTAACAGCACCATAGGCTCAGTAGGCATTCATTGATTGATTGATTGAAACTTGTATTAGTAGATTGCACAGTACAGTACATATTCCGTACAATTGACCACTAAATGGTAACACCCCAATAAGTTTTTCAACGTTAATCAATTACTTAATAAATGACCAAGTCGAGGTGATCTACCTCATATATACATATACACACACATATCATATATATATATATATATATATATATATATATATATATATATATATATATATATATATATATACACACACACACACACATATATACAGTATATCATTTATATTTATTTATTTTGCCGTTTTTGTTCACATGTTAAAGGTGTTTTAATGAATATACATGCATGTTTAACATATAGATTTCTTTCTTTTATGAAGACAAGAATATAAGTTGGTGTATTACCTGATTCTGATGACTTGCATTGATTGGAATCAGACAGTAGTGATGATAACTTCCACATTTTCAAATGGAGGAGAAAAAAAGTTCCTCCTTTCTGTCTAATACCACATGAAAGTGGTTGTTTTTTGGCATCTTATTTGTCCAGCTTCCATACTCCTTTTTATACACTTTACAAGAAATACATTGGCGGCAAACTCCGTAGCTTGCTAGCTTGTTTGCGCTGGCTTTCGGAGACTCTTATTTTGTTAGCGCAGGCGCGATGGAGCGGCACTTTTATTGTGAAGACAGGAACTGTGCGGTCAGTCTTTAGGCTTTTGAGAGAGGTACGGTTGAAATAAAAGAGTGTCTTTTTTCCTTCACGCTTTTGATTGATTGATTGAAACTTGTATTAGTAGATTGCACAGTACAGTACATATTCCGTACAATTGACCACTAAATGGTAACACCCCAATAAGTTTTTACACTTGTTTCAGTCGGGGTCCACGTGCGACGGTCATGTGACCGCCTGGCTCTGTTTGATTGGTCCAAGATCACCAGTGACTGCATTTGATTGGTGAAACGGAGTCAAATGTCACCGGTGACTGTATTTGATTGGTGAAACGCAGGCATGCGATAGATCCTACTTTGAAGGTCTGTCTGACAAACCAAAACAAACAAAGCGAGCATTAACAGATCGATAAAAATCAGTCGTGCATACCTGCCAACTTTTGAAATCAGAAAAACCTAGTAGCCAGGGTCCAAGGGCCGCAGGCCCCGGTAGGTCCAGGACAAAGTCCTGGTGGAGGGTTCAGGGCTTCGCCCCCCCGACGCAAAATGATTGATTGCATTCAGACAGGTTAAAATGTTGCTAAAACCATCACTTTTCTATCAGTCACAGTGACTTTTCAAAACAAAAATATTACAGCAAAAATCATATGGGTTGATTGACATGTTTATTCTGTAAGCTAACTTCAATAGTTTGAAATTATTTTGACAGTTAATGCCAGTTATCCTGTCAACCTTTCACAAGACTTCAATTTGTTAATTGAAAGTATAAACAGTATAAACCCTTTTTACGGTAAACAAATGGTAAAACAGTACTAAACAATTCCATTAAAAAAACAAATTGGTGTCATTATTAACTTTCTTTTCAAGCTTGTATAATCTACTGCCTTGTTCAATTGTAAAAAATATTCTGTGCCTAAAATTCACATTTCTATCACAATTATCATACTGTAAACATGGTAAGCTAACTTCATTAAAATTAATAGTCCTGTCAATAGCATGGAATTACAATTCAAATGTAGTTTTTTTGTAAGCCTGTCAAAAGAATTCAAAATATGAAAAATGAATGAAAATGAATTTAAGCCATCAGACACTTGAAAAGTGGCACATCACATCTCTAATGTAATCATTTTAACTTTTCAACAGAAATAGCACTGCAAAAATATTAAGGACATACTTCTGTATTTTGGTAGTTATGCTGTCAACATTTAACTAGATTTCTTCAACTTGGACTTGAAAGCATAAATAGTATAAACACTTTTAACAGTATAACAGTACTAAACAATTCCAATAGATAACATTGGCGTCATTACCTTTTTGTGGCTAAAATCCGAAAAACGTTGAAAGTTTTCCACTTGTATCGCTAGCAACGGCATTAGACTTGTGTTTTTTTGTCCCAACGTGGTCTTTTACATCGCTAATTCCTCCGTGTCCGATCGAAAAATCTTGTCTGCACAAGGTGCAATTCGCGTAGTTTTCACCCTTTTTAGAACGGATAATTATTCCCGGATAGGCTTTTGAATATTCTTCACGGAATGACTGCAGTTTTCTTTTCGGTTTAAGACTCGCTTGCGATTTTTCTCCGGCTGATTCCATGATCGTTCGCTCGTTTGGAAACAATGGCAACTGCTTGGCAGCGGTGCTATAAATAGCCTCGCGCATGGCATTCGGAATGGCTCGATAGGAAGTTACGGGAAGCAGTGTCGATTGTCATTGTTGTTACGCGATTTCGTGAATAAAACTTTAAAAACATTTTTTTTTTTTAAATTAATGAAAAACCGTATTTTTTATCACTGCAACCGTAACCCGGAATAGGTTGATGAAAACCGTACTAATTACGGGAAAACCGGAGTAGTTGGCAGTTATGGTAGTGAGTAGCGAGCTGAATGTAGATAAATGGAGCGCAGTAAAAGTAGCGTTTCTTCTCTATTAATATACTCAAGTGAACCCGTTCTCAAACAATGGCAATAAAACGATTCTGATTCTGAAATAAAAGTAAAAGTATGTTGTATTAAAACTACTCTTAGAAGTACAATTGATCCCAAAAGTTATTCAAGTAGATGTAACGGAGTAAATGTAGCGCATTACTACCCAACTCTGATCCCATTACTCGACACCTAAAATATTCAATGGCTGCAGGCCTTATGCAAAGTATATGTAGGTATAAGCAATAGAATTAGCTCACCAGTTCGAGCCCATCCTCTTTGTTTCCTTGAGCAGCAGCACCGCCAAGCGACACGATCAAGGTACTGCACTGCAACAGTGCTCCACAAGCCAACAGTTCTTTGTTTTCCTCACAACTTTGTAAAAGACGCAGACAAGTATGAGTCATGTTGTTCAGTGTGTGCGCAGCAATTACTACAAGTGAAGATTGGATTGAAGTGCTTGTACAACACTTACCTGCAAGTAAGGTAGTGTAAGCACCATGCACATTCGATGGCGGGGCCCAATGAAAAATGATGGTCAGGTGTCAGAACTGCTAAGAGTTGTGTAGGTAAAGTAGAGGCCAGAACACACCTATAAAACAGTGAGAGAGATTTGTGATGCAACAGCAGTAGAAAATCCAAATTCTAACAATGAAATATTTGGTTGCGGTGTTTCCAATTTAAACTCACACCTAACCATTTATCGATCCAATACCAAGTAGTTACAGGATCATACATTGGTCATTATTAAAGTTCTCATGTGTCCAGGGACGTATTTCCCGAGTTTATATCAATCAATCAATCAATCAATGTTTATTTATATAGCCCTAAATCACAAGTGTCTCAAAGGGCTGCACAAGCCACAACGACATCCTCGGTATAGCCCACATAAGGGCAAGGAAAAACTCACCCCAGTGGGACGTCGATGTGAATGACTATGAGAAACCTTGGAGAGGACCGCATATGTGGGTAACCCCCCCCCTCTAGGGAGACCGAATGCAATGGATGTCGAGTGGGTCTAACATAATATTGTGAGAGTCCAGTCCATAGTGGATCCAGCATAACAGTAAGAGTCCAGTCCACAGTGGGGTCAGCAGGAAACCATCCCGAGCGGAGACGGGTCAGCAGCGCAGAGATGTTCCCAACCGATATACAGGCGAGCGGTTCACCCCGGGTCCCGACCCCGGACAGCCAGCACCCCATCCATGGCCACCGGATCTGTGTGTCTCCCCTTCCACAAGGGATAGGGGGGAACAGAGGAGAAAAGAAAAGAAACGGCAGATCAACTGGTTTAAAAAAGGGGGGCTATTCAAAGGCTAGAGTATACAAATGAGTTTTGAGATGGGACTTAAATGTTTCTACTGAGGTAGCATCTCTAACTGTTACCGGGAGGGCATTCCATAGTGCTGGAGCCCGAATAGAAAACGCTCTACAGCCCGCAGACTTTTTTTGGGCTCTGGGAATCACTAATAAGCCGGAGTTCTTTGAACGCAGATTTCTTGCCGGGACATATGGTACAATACAATCGGTAAGATAGGCTGGAGCTAGACCGTGTAGTATTTTATACGTAAGTAGTAAAACCTTAAAGTCGCATCTTAAGTGCACAGGAAGCCATAATACAATATGATTATTTTTTTTAAAAAGAAAAAAGATTTTGTGATGATAAAAAATATTGATGTAATCATTTTAGTATCGACTAGATACGCTCTTGTACTTGGTATCATTACAGTGGATGTCAGGTGTAGATCCACCCATGGTATTTGTTTACATTGTGACGCCGGTGAGCTACGGTGTGTAGTGAAGCAAGTTTAGCTATTCCATGTCCTGCAGGGATGATACTTGTAAAAAAACTCACTTTATTAGTCGCCATGGAGGCGAGGATTAGTGATTTAGAAGAAGCTAAAACATTGCCGATTGCGTATGGACATTAGCCGTTGACTAGCTAGCCATGTCTTAAAGCACCTCTTCCTGAGGGCATTTCAGTGTTATAACTTCACCTTTATCTTTACTTTTTAGGTCAAAATGCATCCGTTCTCCCTATTCTGTCTACACACTGTGTCTGCTTGTAAGTACTCCGTGATTGTGCGCTGCCAAACATGCTCATAAAACCAGGAATGTCACAACATGACGACGACGCGCCGTCATGCCTGCAAAAAAATATATATATATGGCGAACCGGTACTTTTCATACAGAGTATAGTACCGTTTTTGATTCATTAGTTAGTGCGTCTGCCTCACAATACGAAGGTCCTGAGTAGTCGTGAGTTCAATCCCGGCCTCGGGATCTTTCTGTGTGGAGTTTGCATGTTCTCCCCGTGACTGCGTGGGTTCCCTCCGGGTACTCCGGCTTCCTCCCACCTCCAAAGACATGCACCTGGGGATAGGTTTATTGGCAACACTAAATTGGCCCTAGTGTGTGAATGTGAGTGTGAATGTTGTCTGTCTATCTGTGTTGGCCCTGCGATGAGGTGGCAACTTGTCCAGGGTGTACCCCGCCTTCCGCCCGATTGTAGCTGAGATAGGCTCCAGCGCCCCCCGCGACCCCGAAGGGAATAAGCGGTAGAAAATGGATGGATGGATAGTACCGCGATACTATATTAGTACCGGTATACCGTACAATAATGTGTCTATTGCGTGACAGAAGGTCAATGCCTCTCACCCAAAGTCAACTGGGTTCCAGCCATACTTGCCAACCCTCCCGGATTTTCCGGGACACTCTCGAAATTCAGCGCCTCTCCCGAAAACCTCCCAGGACAAATTTTCTCCCGAAAATCTCACAAAATTCAGGCGGAGCTGGAGGCCACGCCCCCTCCAGCTCCATACGGACCTGAGTGACGAGTCGACAGCCTGTTTTCACGTCCGCTTTCCCACAATATAAACAGCGTGCCTGCCCAATCATGTTATAACTGTAGAATGATCGAGGGCGAGTTCTTGGTTTCTTATGTGGGTTTATTGTTAGGCAGTTTCATTAACGTCCTCCCAGCGCGGCAACAACACACAACAACAGCAGTCACGTTTTCGTCTGCCGTAAAGCAGTTGGTCTGCCGTAAACAGCAATGTTGTGACAGGGCTTTTAGAGAGTGCAGTGCACAACTGCGCACACAACAAGGAGACGAAGCAGAATGCATCATCAGAGAGGGTGTTCAGCATGGTTAGAAAAATAGTGACAGAGAATAGAACAAGGATGGACAATTCAACCCTTAAAGGGGAACACTATCACAATTTCAGAAGGGTTAAAACCATTAAAAATCAGTTCCCAGTGGCTTATTTTATTTTTCAAAGTTTTTTTTCAAAATTTTACCCATCACGCAATATCCCTAAAAAAAGCTTCAAAGTGCCTGATTTTAACCATCGTTATATACACCCGTCGTGTGACGTCACATAGTGATGCCAATACAAACAAACATGGCGGAAAGAACAGCAAGGTATAGCGACATTAGCTCGGATTCAAACTCGGATTTCAGCGGCTTAAGCGATTCAACAGATTAAGCATGTATTGAAACGGATGATTGTATTGTGGAGGCAGGTAGCGAAAACGAAAGAAGAAACTGAAGCTATTGAGCCATATCGGTTTGAACCGTATGCAAGCGAAACCCACAAAAACGACACGACAGCCAGCGACACGGGAGAAAGCGAGGACGAATTGGGCGATCGCCTTCTAACCAACGATTGGTATGTGTTTGTTTGGCATTAAAGGAAACTAACAACTATGAACGAGGTTTACAGCATATGAAATACATTTGGCAACAACATGCACTTTGAGAGTGCAGACAGCCCAGTTTTCATCAATTAATATATTCTGTAGACATACGCTCATCCGCTCTCTTTTCCTGGGGGTCTGGCGGCAGATTTCTTTGACTTTATCGTTGGAAATGCATCTGCTTTGAGTGTCGCAGGATATCCACACATTCTTGCCATCTCTGTCGTAGCATAGCTTTCGTCGGTAAAGTGTGCGGAACAAACGTCCAATTTCTTGCCACTTTCGCATCTTTGGGCCACTGGGGCAACTTGAATCCGTCCCTGTTCCTGTAGTTACACCAGTGGTTCTCAAACTTTTTTTGTCATCCCCCACTTTAGACAAGGGGGAGTTTTCAAGCCCCACCTGCCCCCATCGCCCCAACAGAACGCCAAGCTTAACATTTTCAAATTTATTGAACATCAAGTAACATTAAGTTGTATACATTCAAACTCAATAACATAAAATAACATCAAGTTCAATAATAAATAAAATAACTGTGCAGCTGTGGTATAACGTGCATCAAGTTCAAAATAAATAAAATAACTTGCATCAAGTTCAATAATAAATCAAATAAAAGTGTTATAAGTTGCATCAAGTTCAATAATAAATCAAATAAAAGTGTTATAACTTGCATCAAGTTCAATAATAAATCAAATAAAAGTGCCACTTTGCAATCTTTGCAAAAAAAAAAGGAGGAGCTATGCATTTGGCAAGACAGGGCAAGTGACAGCACTTTGCCCCGGGAGAGCCACTTTGCTTCACTGTGAAACAGCACGGCTGTATGATCAGCTCCCATTTCCTCACACAGTGCAGAGAACAGTCGCGCTTTCAGTGGTCGTGTTTTGATCAAATTTACCGCGCTCACAACATGTTAAAACCTCATTGAGTTCGGGGCTGAGCTGCCTTGACGCGAGTGCTTCCCGGTGAATGACACAGTGTGTCCAATGCGCATTTGGCGCAACCCTCTTTATTAGAGCCTGCAGCCTGTTTCTTGACCCTGCCATGGTCTGTGCGCCATCAGAGCAAAAGCCCACACCGTTTTCCCATTTAAGGTCGTGTTCTTTGAGGAAACTGTCCATTATCTTGAACAGCTCATCAGCAGTGGCTCTATTGTTTATGTATTTGCAAAACAGCAAATCCTCGCACAGTGACTCGCCATTCACAAAGCGGACGTATGTGATGAACAGGCAGTCTTTATTGCTGTCAGTAGCTTCGTCCACTTGTAAAGCAAAAGGACTTTCTTTTCATTTGTCTACGAGTTGTTCCTCAAGATCACTTGCAATGTCGCATATACGTCTCGCCACTGTGTCGTTTGACAGTGGGACAGCTTTTAATTTTGCTGCGCTTGTCTCGTCAAATTTGTTCCGCTTAGCCCCGCCCCCATTAGTTACTGTTGCTATGTCTGTCAAACGTTCGCTCCTCCCTAGAAATGTAAAACCTACAGGAAAAATAAGTAATTTACATTTATTTATATAGCAGATTTCACAGACAGAATCACAAAGTGATTTACAGTGTGTATAGAAAATGAAAGCATAGTAAAAAAAAAATATCTAAAAATATAATAATAAAAAAAAAAGAATTAAAGTGAAATTTCCTCCCGTTCCTCGCGCCCCACCTGTCATGTCTCTATTCCCCACCAGTGGGGCTCGCCCCACACTTTGAGAAATGCTGTGTTACACCCTCCGACAACACACCGACGAGGCATGATGTCTCCAACGTACGGAAAACAGTCGAAAAAACGGAAAATAACAGAGCTGATTTGACTCGGTGTTTGTAATGTGTTTGAGAAAATGGCGGATTGCTTCCCGTTGTGACGTCATCGCTCCGAGAGGGAATAATAGAAAGGCGTTTAATTCGCCAAAATTCACCCATTTAGAGTATATATATATATAGCTAGAATTCACTGAAAATCAAGTATTTATTATATAAATATATATACCGTATTTTCCGCACCATAAGCCGCCCTGGGTTATAAGCCGCGCCTTCAATGAACGGCATATTTCAAAACTTTGTCCACCTATAAGCCGCCCCGTGTTATAAGCCGCATCTAACTGCGCTAAAGGAATGTCAAAAAAACAGTCAGATAGGTCAGTCAAACTTTAATAATATATTAAAAACCAGCGTGATGTGGGCGCGCATGGAGTCGTATATCAACATGGACGGAGCTGCGTGAAAAAAGCCACCCGGCCTCTTCGCGTAAACTTACCTTAACCACTCGCTCATCTTTTCTTCATCCATCCATCCCTTCGAGTTAGCTTTTATGATGACGCCGGCTGGAAAGGTCTCTTTTGGCAAGGTCTTCCTTTTGAATATCACCATGGGTGGAAGTTTCTGGCCATTAGCATGGCAAGCTAGAACCACAGTGAAGGATGACTTCTCATTCCCTGTGGTGCGAATATTCACCGTACGTGCTCCCGTTGTATCCACAGTGCGGTTCACAGGAATATCAAAAGTCAGTGGAACCTCGTCCATGTTGATAATGTTCTCTGGCCGGATCTTTTTTTCAGCTATCTTGTTTTTACAATATGCACGGAAAGTAGCCAGCTTTTCTTGAAAGTCTTTAGGCAGTTGCTGTGAAATAGTAGTCCGTGTGCGGATGGAGAGATTGCGTCTTTTCATGAACCGGAAACCTGTCGCTTAGTAGGAGCCATTTTGTGGTCTTTACAGATGTAAACACACAAAGGAAATGAAACGTAATATCCGCGCGCTTCTTCTTCTTCTATGGGGGCGGGTGGTTGCTTACAGTAGAAGAAGAAGCGCTTCCTGTTCTATGGGGGCGGGTGCTTACCTTGGCGGTTGCTTGCGTAGAAGAAGAAGCACTTCCTCTTCTACGGGGAAAAAAGATGGCGGCTGTTTACCGTAGTTGCGAGACCGAAACTTTATGAAAATGAATCTTAATATTAATCCATATATAAAGCGCACCGGGTTAAAAGCCGCACTGTCAGCTTTTGAGTAAATTTGTGGTTTTTAGGTGCGGCTAATAGTGCGGAAAATACGGTATATGAAATACTTGACTTGGTGAATTCTAGCTGTAAATATACTCCTCCCCTATTAACCACGCCCCTCCCGAAATCGGAGGTCTCAAGGTTGGCAAGTATGGTTTCAGCCCTAACGAGGACAAGAATTGCATGGCTGGGGGAAAAAAGTAAAAGGTGCTTACGGTATTATTTTGCTTGATGCTTCTTTGGTTTGGAGAAGCTGAGAAAGAGTGAAGCCCACAGCTTCCACTACCACCGAATTATGCTTCTGGTTCTGAACACACATCATAAGTACATTTTACATCCTTTAATGCAGGGTTTATTTTAAATCTCGTACCTCCATACAGTTGGCAAGCGCTGGTATGATTCCCTGAGCCAGAAGTTTGTCCCTCACAAGGTCGCTGTCCGGGCACAAGTTGCCGAGCGTGTAGAGACACAGCTCCTGTGTGAACGCACAAAACAAGGAGATGATTGCTTCTATGCTATGGCAGGGTGCTGGAGGAGGAGACGGGTACTGACGGTGAACATGGTGCTTTGTCCAGACAGGTAGGTGAGGAGGTAAGGGGTGGCGGGCAGACAGGCCGACGCCACACTAGGGTGAGGGGAGTGAGACAGCTCGTGGAGACAGCGGACGGAGTGCAGGCGGCATCGAGTGTCGGTGCCAGTGAGGAGGCCAACCAGCATGTGGATACTGTTCTCTTGCCTGGACAGAATGCACAGGAAGATATTTAGCATCCCCTTCTTTCATATCATAATAACAAGACAGCGGCGTACTTGATGAAGGCGAGTTGAGCCGAGGAGTCACGGAGAAATAGACTCAAAGTTTTGAGGACGGCTTCCCTCTCAGGACCACTGTGTTGAAGTTGGTTGAACAAACCGACAATATCCTGCACACACGAGACATAAACTACCGTCAATTCCGGACTACAAACCCCTATTTTTCCCCACACTTTGAACTAGGGCTGGGCGATGTATCGATATACTCGATATATCGCGAGTTTGTCTCTGTGCGATATAGAAAATGACTATATTGTGATATTGGAGTATACGTTCTCACGCGGTTGCTTTTAGCTGCGGGGCATTAAACTGCAGGCGTTTCTCACTCTTTCTTGTCTCTCCTTCTCACAGAGACTTTAAAAGAAGCCATACTTGCCAACCCTCCCGGATTTTCCGGGAGACTCCCGAAATTCAGCGCCGCTCCCGAAAACCTCCCGGGACAAATGTTCTCCCGAAAAACTCCCGAAATTCAGGCGGAGCTGGAGGCCACGCCCCCTCCGGCTCCATGCGGACCTGAGTGACGTGTTGACAGCCTGTTCACACGTCCGCTTTCTCACAATATAAACAGCTAATGATCGAGGGCGAGTTCTTGGTTTCTTATGTGGGTTTATTGTTAGGCAGTTTCATTAACGTCCTCCCAGCGCGGTAACAACACACAACAACAGCAGTCAAGTTTTCGTCTACCGTAAAGCAGTTCGTCTGCCGTAAACAGCAATGTTGTGACACTTTTAAACAGGACAATACTGCCATCTACTGTACATGCATATGTGACCCACCCATAATGTGTCACATTTTTGTGTTGATTTATTTATTTTATTTTGTGGTTTGAATTCGTTTTTGGAGCTGTCATTACACATTTATCAGTATTCACATTGGTCAGTAAGGGGGCAGTAGGGCGTTTCTTCCCAATTGAATGCTATCACCTGCAGACCGGAAGTGTCTTGTCATTCTGATGCGCGCGACCAGTCTGTGAACAATTGAAACGTCCTGTGTGCTTTTTCCTCCTGTATAACAGGTTAGTTTTGGTGAATCAACTCACTGAATAATATCCATGTGATCTTTATAAGTTTAAGTACACATTCTGATGGTGGAGCCTAACTCTAAAGTGTTTGTGAGTTGTAGTTTGTATTTGTCCAGTGCACAGCTGCAGTAATCAAAACAAAAAGGCGGCGTGAGTGCGCAATGTTTATATAGGAACTTCTGATCCTAATTCAGACTCCCAAATTAGAGCTCACGTTTTCTTATTGATTTTATAATGTATATTTGTATAATGTGTGTGTTCTGAAATAGTGACAGAGAATAGAACAAGGATGGACAATTCAACCCTTAACTCAACAATGAGTAGATGAGTGTTATGTGTGTGTATATGTGTAAATAAATGATCACTGAAATTCAAGTATTTCTTTTATTTATTTATATGTGTATATATATATATATATATATGTAATAAAATAAATATATATAGCTAGAATTCACTGAAAGTCAAGTATTTGTTATATACCGTATATATATATCTTAACCACGCCCCCCACCCCCCGAAATCGGAGGTCTCAAGGTTGGCAAGTATGAAAGAAGCGCACCTTCTTACATACGTCACATGAGCAACGTCACACGCTCCCAGACAGGTAGCAACATGGTAACGTTAGCTGTGATGCTAACAGCTAACGGTGTGGTTTGAGTGGTAATACGAGTGAAAGAAGGTGCGAATCTGGTAACAAATGGAGGAAGAATTAATTCCCAAGAAAAACAGCACAGGGTCCATCGTCTGGCGGTGGTTTGGCTTCAAGCGGGAATATGTCTTTACATGTCAACATCTCCGTTCGGTGCCACACCAACTAAATGCCGAAGCAACTATTTCCACATCAACACCGTAGGACATATACTATTTGATATGTAGCTCATTTTTATGTGACACTTATTGAAATATCTTGTGTCATCATGCACAAAAGTGCACTAATAGCTTGTTTTAAAATGTCTCTGACAATCTTGCACTTTCTGTTTTGGAAATGACATGAATGTTTGTGCCACTGCTTAATAACTGTTTAATAAATACACTTTTGCTTAATTGACTTAGTTGTGATTTCCCTCTCTGCATGAAAGTTTAAAAGTAGCATATATTAATGCAGCATGAAGAAGAATGTTTTAATGTAGACACATAGAATCATCATACTGCTGTCATTATATGCATCAAGTGTTCATTCAAGGCTCAGGCTAAATATCCACATATATATCGTGTATCGCGATATGGCCTAAAAATATTGAGATATTAAAAAAAGGCCATATCGCCCAGCCCTACTTTGAACCCTGCTGCTTATAAAATGGCTAATTTATCGATTTTTCTTCGCTGACGGCCATAATGGAAATCCATCAATCCATTTTCTACCGCTTGTCCCTTTCGGGGTCGCGGGGGGTGCTGGAGCTTATCTCAGCTGCATTCGGGCGGAAGGCGGGGTACACCCTGGTCAAGTCGCCACCTTATCGCAGGGCCAACACAGATAAACAGACAACATTCACACTCACATTCACACACTAGGGACCATTCAGTGTTGCTAATCAACCTATCCCCAGGTGCATGTCTTTGGAGGTGGGAAGGGCCTATCCCCAGGTGCATGTCTTTGGAAGTAGGAAGGGCCTATCCCCAGGTGCATGTCTTTGGAGGTGGGAGGGGCCTATCCCCAGGTGCATGTCTTTGGAGGTAGGCGGGGCCTATCCCCAGGTGCATGTGTTTGGAGGTGGGAGGGGCCTATCCCCAGGTGCATGTCTTTGGAGGTGGGAAGGGCCTATCCCCAGGTGCATGTCTTTGGAAGTAGGAAGGGCCTATCCCCAGGTGCATGTCTTTGGAGGTGGGCGGGGCCTATCCCCAGGTGCATGTCTTTGGAGGTGGGAGGGGCCTATCCCCAGGTGCATGTCTTTGGAAGTAGGAAGGGCCTATCCCCAGGTGCATGTCTTTGGAGGTGGGCGGGGCCTATCCCCAGGTGCATGTCTTTGGAGGTGGGAGGAAGCCGGAGTACCCGGAGGGAACCCACGCAGTCACGGGGAGAACACGCAAACTCCACACAGAAAGATCCCGAGCCCAGGATTGAACCCAAGACCTTCGTATTGTGAGGCACACGCTCTAACCCCTGTACCACCGTGCTGCCCCCATTATGGAAATAACTTAAAAAAAAACATACAAGCAAACACACTGAAAAGGTGTAGTGTTTGTGCTATGGCGCCATCTATTGGACGAGTTCGCTCACTGCAGATGCTGCAGTGCCCTTTCATTTAGTGCTTTCAACCATAGCGTTTTTTTGCTCGTATGCATTCTTCTTCCATCACTCCAAGCAACGTTTTACAGTATAACTAAAACAATTCTTACTTACTAAACCGTCCCCATGTGTGATGTCTGTAGAAGTGTTTTCATGCATATTTTTTATGTGCTATCATAATGTAAACAAGCAAGCGTTGATAGCATTAGCTAATATGCTAACATGTTTGCGAGTGTCTGTGTTAGTATTAGTACCTTACAATGGCATTCTGTTTGTATTGTTCCAGTTTCACTAATTCCTCAGTAAATTCACCAAAATGTCACCGTGGAGTTATTGAGTCCGTTTAGTTGGTTAGAGAGCTAGCATCCACAGCTAGTGGGCGACGATGACTTCTGTTTTGTTTGATCAGCCGTTTTACTGCCGTGTCACAGGCACCGTTTGGAGACAATTAAGGTATGGAAATAAACATTTACAAAATAAATGATAAATGGGTTGTACTTGTATAGCGCTTTTCTACCTTCAAGGTACTCAAAGCGCTTTGACACTACTTCCACATTTACCCATTCACACACACTGATGGAGGGAGCTGCCATGCAAGGCGCTAACCAGCACCCATCAGGAGCAAGGGTGAAGTGTCTTGCTCAGGACACAACGGACATGACGAGGTTGGTACTAGGTGGGGATTGAACCAGGGACCCTCGGGTCGCGCACGGCCATTCTTCCACTGCGCCACGCCGTCCCAAATACTTATTTGTCAATAACTAATTTCACAACGTATATATCTGTGGATTGTAGCCCGGTGCGGCTAATATATGGAAAAATATATGACTTATGTATCTGTAGTCCAGAAAATACGGTCAGTACGATGTTACATTTTCTTCTTTTAAATTCTAGCTCACCTTTTCCTCAGAGGAAGTGTCCATGGTGGCTTCTTGCTGCACCTCATCATCATTCAGCAGGAGTCTCTTGCTCACCAGTTGTTTGTCTCTGCGAGCCTGACGAAGAGCTACAGCACATAAAAAACCTTAACAATTAGAGATGTCCGATAATATCGGCAGGCCTATATTATCGGCCGATAAATGCTTTAAAATGTAATATCGGAAATTACCGGTATCGGTTTCAAAAAGTAAAATTAATGACTTTTTAAAATGCCGCTGTACGGAGTGGTAGGTATCCGGTAAAACACGGACGTAAGGGGAAGTACAGAGCAGATGCGTCTCCCAGTCAGTAGCCCCTCCCCTCTGCCCTCTACAACACAGGAGTTGACGACTGCAGCATGAGAGGTTTACTGGCGACGCTTGATGACCTCATCAAACCGCCGCGGGCGGAGCATAACAACAACACGGGTGTGTTGTTGCCGGTGCTGTAGCCGTGGTTAACAAGCCAGCGAGCTCGGTGACTGACTAACGACACCATGTCTATGGTTTGGTATTATTTTAAAGTGTGTCTGACGGATAAAAAAACTGGCAATTTGCAATGACTGCAAAAAGTTGGTTATGCGAGGAGGAACCAAGACGTCTTCCTTTAATACGAGCAATTTGATCTCCCACCTCTTCAAGAATCATAAGGAGATACACGATGAATACAAGTGGAAGATGGATGAAAAGCAAACACCGAAAAAAAGTAGCACCACACAGTTGTCGCTTAAAGACTCTGCCGAGAAAAAACAAAAATATAACAAAAACCACCCCAAGGCGAAAGCCCACGCAATGTGGCAAAACCTACGGTGGAGTTTGGTGTGGCTAGTCTGGCCTGCATGGCGCACACTTTGCAGCTCGCAGTGAACGGAGGTGCCCTGTCTCAACGCAGCATTTCAGAAGCTCTGACTGACTGCTAGGCCACTTCAAGCACTCACCACTAGCTTGCAGCACATTTGTTACACTCGTACAAATACGTTAGAGCAGGGCAGATTGAGCCCGGTTGATAACACATAATAGTGTGTTAATTCCACAACTGTATATATCGGTATCGGTTGATATCGGAATCGGTAATTAAGAGTTGGACAATATCGGAGTATCGGATATTGGCAAAAAAGCCATTATCGGACATCTCTATTAACAATATTTAAGAAATGACAACTATCAAATTGTCAAAACAACAGATGTGCTGGAAACCAGGAAGTACTTTTCTGTCTGTACTAGGGGTGCAGCCGGCAATAAAATGTGTCGCCAACCAATGGATTTGTCGACAATAGTCGTCGGGTGACATTACTTGTGTTTTTCTGGACGTAAGCAAGTCACTCGCAACAATCAAGTGTGGGAACATTTCACCCTAATCTTGTTAAAGACATGTTAAATAATTAATCGTGTCTATTAGATGTCTACAAATGCCAGGAGTTAATCAATAATACACCTGTGTGCAGTTTTTTTAAACACAACATCACAAAATCCTTCTTTCTGTTTGACAACGTTTGATAGTGTTTGTTTTTATTGTTGCTATTTTTACTGACCTATGTTTTCAATAATAAAAGTATTTTTTTTCCTCTCAGCACTGGGCCTATCTTTGCTTTTGACTTGGACAAGGTTTAATTAGGGCCCGCAATGGCCCATTGCAAAAGGACTCCCACAGGGAGTCCTTATGCAATGGGACATAAGCACCTATTGTTCTTCTAAGGTTTTATTATTAGGGCCCGCAATGGCCCATTGCAAAAGGACTCCCACAGGGAGTCCTTATGCAATGGGACATAAGGACCTATTGTTCTTCTAAGGTTTTATTATTATTATTATTATTATTATTATTCCGCCGCCTCTTCGAACAGTAATTTGACCCACTTAACATGCTTCAAAACTCACCATATTTGACCCACCCATCAGGACCTGCGAAAATTGTCTTTTAATAAAAAAACCAAACCCCAAAACTCAAAATTGCACTCTAGCGCCCCCTAGGAAAAAAACAAACTAGACTGCCTGTAACTCCCACTAGGAACGTCGGAAAAACATGAAACAAAATCCTCTATGTAGGTCTGACTCAGACCTAACTTTCATAATGGTACCTTCTCGGGCTAAAATCAACAGGAAGTTGGCAATTCCCCCTTCAAGACAAAAAATTACTAAAAACAGTCAGTTTTGCTTCTTTGAGCTGCAATTTGACCCCCTTAACACGCTTCAAAACTCACTGAACTGAACGCACACATCAAAACTGGCAAAAATTGCGATCTAATAAAGAAACCTAACCCCAAATTTTAAAATTGCCCTCTACAGCAATTTTTGAATAAAACTGATAAAAAACTGCTCCTCGGAAGAAAAAAATTACAAAACTGCCTGTAACTCCCACTGGGAAGGTCGGAGAGACATGAAACGAAAACCTCTCCGTAGGTCTCACTTAGACCTACATTTCATAAATTGACAACCCCCAGCAAAAATATACAGGAAGTTTGCTATTCCCCCTTCAACACAACATTTTTGTAAAAACCCGTCACCTTTCTTCAAACATTATCTCCTCTGAGCGCGTTTGTTGTTTCGGCTTCAAACTAACACAGGAGAGAGATTGAACCCTTCTGATTAAAAGTTGGTGAAAGAGTTGTGATACCTGCTCCGGTTTTGATTTTATGACCCTTCAAAGACCTGCTGCACTGATGCTCCTGCGGTGCTGTTTTTTTAAGATGGCTGCTCAAAAGCAGGAAGCACCAACGTGCCCACACAATGCAGACAAGGTAGGTACACTAGACAAAAGTCTTGGGACACTTCAGACTACAAGTAGACAAAAGTATTGGGACACTTAGGACTAGCACCTGCCAAATACGCGGGCCCGTCCAACGCTGCTTGCAGCTTTAATAGTCTTTTTGGTTTTTGCAACAGCCTCAAGCAGCAGAGTTACAGTATAAATAAACATTTAGAAATGATTGAGTCAACTTTGTCAGTGAGTAGTTAACACATGGCAAATATATATTGAGATGAAATTCAAAGCAGTTGGCTAAATTAGAGCCACTGAATAAATAGGTTTATACGTCATTATCCAATTAGTCGTTGACTAATGGTTAAGATAATCGATGACCACAATAGTCGTTTGTTGCAGCCCAAGTCTGAACATTTCAGCAGTGCAGCTGCAACATAGGGATAAATGAACAAGTGACTATAACATGCCAGTAAATCACTTAACTTGCACATGTCTGCAACTCGGCTTTAATTTGGTTTGTTTAATCTGTCATTGTTTTTACAATGAATTTGCACAATTTATTCTATTCTATTTATAATCATTTCTCATCAACCTATGCTATGCATAACCTACTCTATTCAAAGTATTTTGTACATACATACAGTACAGGCCAAAACTTTGGACACACCTTCTCATTCAATGCGTTTTCTTTATTTTCATGACTATTTACATTGTAGATTGTCACATCAAAACTATGAATGAACACATGTGGAGTTATGTACCGTATTTTTTGGAGTATAAGTCGCACCAGCCGAAAATGCATAATAAAGAAGTAAAAAACATATATAAGTCGCACTGGAGTATAGGGCAGGGCCGACATCCGGGCAACTGAGCTACATACGGGTTCTTCGAGCCATAGCAACCTGACTGGCGTTGAAAACAAACCGTCGCCATTACTCTTTAACCTGTCGACCTGCGCTGATTAAACCCGTCATTCTGCCTCCAAAATGCCAAAAAACTGTGTTGTTTTTGGTTGTGCAAACCACAACTGTAAACAGGGAAAACAAATGTCGTATTTTGTTCTGCCAAAGCGTGCTAAAAGCCCACAGAGACGAGACAAATGGCTCGCAGCTTTACACCGGGAAAACGAGGATGGTTCTCACTGGAGTCCCCCAAAATCCCGGGTCGTGTGTTCGGATTACTTCCGTTTCTGGTAAATATAAGGAACAAAAATCCACCTTCTTAACCACAACTTGGCTATACCGTCCATGCTAATGTTGAACCCGTTGAATTTTTACTGAATAACGTTCGACAGCTGAAGTTGTTGTTGCACAACAATAACATACGGTATAAAGGCTATTTCCAGTAATTCAGCAAATAATAAATCATAATACTGAACTGAATTTGAATGAGCTCTCTACAGATATAATAAATATACAGATACTGGTAGCCACTGTGTCATCCTTATTATCATTTATCAACATACCTTGGGTGATTTAACAATTTTTATGTGATTTATTCGTTATATAACAACCGACCTGGTGCGCTTGTGAGGTAGACATAAAGATTTCCAAATTCCATGTCCGGCCATTGTTTTGGATTATCAGTCCACGCATCTGCTGGAAGGCGGTAAGGGCAGTCGTTTAATCCAACTACAGAACATTTTAACTCGTATCTTAACCTAGCCTCACTGGAAAGACTATTTACATAATCATACGCCATTTAGAACAGTTTAAAATGCCGTGAAACCTCGTTAAATGCCTTTTCTGTCAGTGCTGTGTTCGCTGTGAGCTGGTTTGTTTTCAACGAATTCAATATGGCGACCGCGTTGCTAGGGGATTGGCAGGCGGAAGTGACGTAGGTCCGCCCTCGCCTATAAGTCGCATTTTTTGGGGACATTTATTTGATAAAAGCCAACACCAAGAATAGAGATTTGAAAGGTAATTTAAAATAAATGAAGAATAGTGAACAACAGACTGAATAAGTGTACGTTATATGAGGCATAAATAACCAACTGGTATGTTAACGTAACATATTATGGTAAGAGTCATTCAAATAACTATAACATATAGAACATGCTATACGTTTACCAAACAATCTGTCACTCCTAATCGCTAAATCCCATGAAATCTTATACGTTTAGTCTCTTACGTGAATGAGATAAATAATATTATTTGATATTTTATGCTTAAGTGTTAATCATTTCACACATAAGTGGCTCCTGAGTATAAGTCTATGAAACTAACTATGAAAAAAAACTGCGACTTATAGTCCGAAAAATGCGGTACTTAACAAAAAAAGGTGAAATAACTGAAAACATGTTTTATATTTTTTAAGTAAGTAAGTAAAGTTTATTCTTCGGTCAATGGTCAACAAAAAATAAACAAACAGTTGTACATTCATAGATTGAAAATGAAAATGTTACAGACCGAAAGGGTTTAGGCTGAAGTTGAACACTTATAGCGCCTAACCCTATAAACAATGTCAAGTACAAGATGAACTTCCGAAAATTATGAAATGTCTTTTGTACAACATATTATAAATACACATTATACACAATATGAACACTGTTCAATTATATACACAGTAAAGGCATGGGAAATATCCTTGTACGCGTGTTAAACCTTTGTACCAATTTATATACTATATACAAACAATTATACTTCCATTATTATTTATATCCCACATTTAGTATTTTAATTACCATTGATCATAGTATTAACTACTGTGTTGATTCAAGAGTGATATATTTTTCCAAGACATTGGTCTTAAAGTGTTTTTTAAATGTGTGAATGGACCTGGAACATTTGAAGGAATCATCCAAGCTGTTCCACAGTTGGACCCCCCTGACACAAACACATCTACTTTTTAAGCTTGTTCTTATCTTAGCTTTCTAGAAGACAGCTGAACCTCTGAGGTCATAGGGATTCTCTCTGGGTTTGAACCTCTCCTGTAGACACCGAGGCAGCATGTGCTTATGAGCTTTGTACGTCACAATAGCAGTGTTGAGGTCAACAAGATCATGCAGTTTTAATGTTTTTAATTTAATAAACAGAGCATTGGTATGGTCATGATAATCTGCATAATTTACAATTCTAATCGCTTTCTTTTGAAGTAAGAATGTAGAGTTGATGTTTGTTTTGTAATTGTTACCCCAGATTTCAACACAATAATTAAGATAAGGGAGTACGAAAGAATTATATAACATATTAAGAGCCTTTTGATTTACGGAGTTTTTGATTTTATGTAACATAGCAATATTCTTTGCCATCTTTGTCTTAAGTATATTTATGTACAGTTTCCAATTTAATTTATCATCTACCGTATTTTCCGCACTATAAGGCGCACCTAAAAAACACAAATTTTCTCAAAAGCTGACAGTGCGCCTTATAACCCGGTGCGCTTTATATATGGATAAATATTAAGATTCATTTTCATAAAGTTTCGGTCTCGCAACTTCGGTAAACAGCCGCCATCTTTTTTCCCGGTAGAACAGGAAGCGCTTCTTCTTCTACGCAAGCAACCGCCAAGGTAAGCACCCGCCCCCATAGAACAGGAAGCGCTTCTTCTTCTACTGTAAGCAACCACCCGCCCGCGTAGAAGAAGAAAAAGCGCGCGGATATCACCGTACGTTTCATTTCCTTTGTGTGTTTACATCTGTAAAGACCACAAAATGGCTCCTACTAAGCGACCGGGATCCGGTTCATGAAAAGACGCAATCTCTCCATCCGCACACGGATTACTATTTCACAGCAACTGATATTCCTGTGAACCGCACTGTGGATACAACGGGAGCACGTACGGTGAATATTCGCACCACAGGGAATGAGAAGTCATCCTTCACTGTGGTTCTAGCTTGTCATGCTAATGGCCAGAAACTTCCACCCATGGTGATATTCAAAAGGAAGACCTTGCCAAAAGAGACCTTTCCAGCCGGCGTCATCATAAAAGCTAACTCGAAGGGATGGATGAAGAAAAGATGAGCGAGTGGTTAAGGTAAGTTTAAGTTTACGCGAAGAGGCCGGGTGGCTTTTTTCACGCAGCTCTGTCCATGTTGATATACGTATGTTTGTGATTGCACATTTGCGTACATTTTGGGAGTGAACAGAGTTGTTAGAACGCTGGTTTTTAATATATTATTAAAGTTTGACTGACCTATCTGACTGTTTTTTTGACATTCCTTTAGCGCAGTTAGATGCGGCTTACAACATCGGGCGGCTTATTGGTGGACAAAGTTTTGAAATATGCCGTTCATTGAAGGCGCGGCTTATAACCCAGGGCGCCTTATGGTGCGGAAAATACGGTATATAGATTCCCAAAAATGTTGTTGAATACACCCTTTCTATCTCCATATCATCAATTCTTATATGACACTGTATGTTATTTTTCCTATTTCCAAAAATTATATATTTTGTTTTATTTAGGTTGATTGACAGTTTATTGGCATCAAACCATTGCTTTAGTATGTGGAGTTCGCTCTCTACAGTCTCTAAGAGTTGGCCAAGGTCTTGCCCAGAACAGTACAGACTTGTATCGTCAGCAAAGAGAATACAATTGAGTTTTTTTTTAAAGATTTTGCAGATATCATTAATATACAATAAAAACAATTTTGGTCCCAGTACAGAACCTTGGGGCACTCCATGTGTTATAATCTTTTTATCTGAATCTACATTGTTGATATGCACATACTGTTCTCTACCACCAAGATAACTTTTCAACCAATCATGAGCAAGACCTCTAAAACCATACCTCTGCATTTTGTTTAAAAGTAATGTGTGATCGATGGTGTCAAAGGCCTTGCTCAGGTCAATAAAAACGGCAACAAACTCCCTCTTATCAATAGCAGTGGTTATCTCCTCAACTAGTTCCATCACTGCCATGGAAGTGGACCTGTTTGGTCGAAAACCGTATTGGTGTTCACATATTCTAGTTTCTTCAAAATAGCCGACCCTTTGCTCTGATTACTGCCTTGCACACTCTTGGCAACTAGAATATAAAACATGTTTTCAGTTATTTCACCTTTTTTGGTAAGTACATAACACCACGTGTTCATTCATATTTTTGATGCCTTCAATGACAATGTACAATGTAAATAGTCATGAAAATAAAGAAACGCTTTGAATGAGGAGGTGTGTCCAAACTTTTGGCCTGTACTGTATACACATACATATACCGGTAATTGTCTTTGTGGTACTCCTTGGGGGCAGCACCAGGGCCGGCCCGTGGCATAGGCCGTATAGGCAAATGCTAAGGGCGCCGTCCATCAGGGGGCGCCACGCCAGTGCCACAAATGTTGGAGAAAAAAAAAAAAAGTTGGTACTATTATTTCTAAATACAAAAAATAATCCCACGTTAATTAAAATGCAAAGTAAAGCCTATATAATAGAAATATTATTTGTTACAACATTACATAGCCCCCTCCCTTCCCGTATCAAGACTCTTTTTGGACGTCACCACATCAAAAAATCAACACAAGATGTCAAAACGGTCAAAACTGTCAGGTGCCCAGGGAAGAAAAAAGAGAAAAGAAGAGGAGAAACGAGAAAAAGACAGAGGTAGCAGGTAGGTAACGTTAGCCTACATGAAATTATTTGTCTGTTACAGAATGTGATAGTAACCTGGCTTTTTAGCATTAAGCTAATGTTACATGATTCGGCAATTGCTAATCAATAAATAGCTAGTTCTGTTTTAACGTCGGGTTAATATTGTGGAGGGGGCTCAATTGTTATGGAGAATAATAATGTAACGTTAGGTAATTACAGTACTCCCACCTTACATTCCTCAGGGACATTTGTATTAGATCTTTTAAGCAGGTATTTTTTGTTTACATTGTTATTGCCTTCTGGTTAGCTAATGTTTGCCCTGCAGGTAATAGTCACTTTTCCACCCATTAGGTATAGTTGTAAGCCTAGTTGTTAAAATGCACATCATTAATGTTAATTAAGCAATATGTATGTAAAAAATATTGTATTTCATACATTCATTTTTTATTTTTTGCATTCATTTATTTATTCATATTTTTTTTTAATCTTTTTTCTCCCTATGTCTAGCATTAAAAAATTACAGTTGGTACAAAATGCGGCTGCTAGACTTTTGACAAGAACAAGAAAGTTTGATCATATTACGCCTATACTGGCTCACCTGCACTGGCTTCCTGTGCACTTAAGAAGTGACTTTAAGGTTTTACTACTTACGTATAAAATACTACACGGTCTAGCTCCGTCCTATCTTGTCGATTGCATTGTACCATATGTCCCGGCAAGAAATCTGCGTTCAAAGAACTCCGGCTTATTAGTGATTCCCAGAGCCCAAAAAAAGTCTGCGGGCTATAGAGCGTTTTCTATTCGGGCTCCAGTACTATGGAATGCCCTCCCGGTAACAATTAGAGATGCTACCTCAGTAGAAGCATTTAAGTCCCATCTTAAAACTCATTTGTATACTCTAGCCTTTAAATAGCCCCCCTGTTAGACCAGTTGATCTGCCGTTTCTTTTCTTTTCTCCTCTGCTCCCCTTTTCCTTGAGGGGGGGGGGGGCACAGGTCCGGTGGCCATGGATGAAGTGCTGGCTGTCCAGAGTCGGGACCCGGGGTGGACCGCTCGCCTGTGCATCGGCTGGGAACATCTCTGCGCTGCTGACCCGTCTCCGCTCGGGATGGTGTCCTGCTGGCCCCACTATGGACTGGACTCTTACTATTATGTTGGATCCACTATGGACTGGACTCTCACAATATTATGTCAGACCCACTCGACATCCATTGCTTTCGGTCTCCCCTAGAGGGGGGGGGTTACCCACATATGCGGTCCTCTCCAAGGTTTCTCATAGTCATTCACATCGACGTCCCACTGGGGTGAGTTTTTCCTTGCCCGTATGTGGGCTTTGTACCGAGGATGTCGTTGTGGCTTGTGCAGCCCTTTGAGACACTTGTGATTTAGGGCTATATAAATAAAGATTGATTGATTGATTGATCTTGTTAACTATTCTGATTGTTAATTTGCTTTCTTTAAGTAAAAAAAAGGTCAAAGACAAAGCTATTTGGTTTCTTGTGAGTATATACAGTTCACTGCCGATGTGGGGGGGCGCCATCTAAAATCTTGCCTAGGGCGCCAGATTGGTTAGGGCCGGGCCTGGGCAGCACGGTGGTAGAGGGGTTAGTGCGTCATACGAAGGTTCTGAGTAGTCGTGAGTTCAATCCCGGCCTCGGGATCTTTCTGTGTAGAGTTTGCATGTTCCCTGTGACTGCGTGGGTTCCCTACCCCCAGTCAAAATAATTGCCATAACCAAACCAACATCGTGGACACGTTACCCACTGGTGTGTTAAGAGAAATCCAACAGACATCACGTTATCTGGGGGTTAAATCAACAAAATTATTCCCGGGCGCGGCACCACTGCTGCCCACTGCTCCCCTCACCTCCCAGGGGGTGAACAAGGGATGGGTCAAATGCAGAGGACAAATTTCACCGCACCTAGTGTGTGTGTGACTATCATTGCTACTTTAAATTAACTTACCTTTCCTTAATGCACATTTGTGTAGCCGAACACAACACATGTCCAACTCGTTACCTTTTTCGCGTTCTCGTCTCTTTAACCTGAAGTCCTCCAAACTGTAGCCAGCTCGACGAGTTTTATGGCAGACTCTACTTAATCTCCACATATTTGACAGTTTATCAACAAACACTGAAGTTAATTCGACAGAGTGTCACAGTCCTTTTCTCCCCCTCACGCACACAAGTTAGAACGTCTTCTTCGGCATTGGAAATGTGACCACCACAAATCACAGCACCACCTGGCGGTACAAAATCAAATACAGACTCGTCACCACTTCAAATACCTTAGTAAAAACATGTTTTTATTTGTATAAAAGAAGATTCTACAAGAGGTGCAAACTAATATTTAAAATTATTTTCATTATAAAACTGCTTGTCAGTGTTGTGGCAAGAAGCACGGCGGTTTATTTAGACTCCAATATTAAAAACAAATGAAGATATTACAAAACACTTTCTGACCCTGCCGAATCTCGGGGTGCAACAACATGACATTTGTAAACATCACGTGTATAAAAGCAGTTGAAAACTGACCAATATGTGCCTAAAGTAAATATTCATATTTTTTCTCTCAATAAAATGGTGGTGTTTAATCTTCCAGATTGTCAGTACTATCCCACATCTGGAGTACTTAGCTTGTTCCATTAAAAAGGAAAATGACACGTGACTTGACTCTGGATGGGCGATGTGTCAGGCTGGCTCCTGGGGTTTGTCATGTGACCATGTAGGTGTTGCTGGGAACTCTTCTGAATCCTGTTTCCCTTTCTCTGCAGACACAAAAGATGACAAAACATCACACTGGAATTAGAAGCACTTATTAGGTCCATCAGTGCTAAATATTATAAACTTATCACTTTCCTCTGGCACTGTTCCACTAGCATTCAAGAAAGCGGTTATTCATCCTCTGCTCAAAAGACCTAACCTCGATCCTGACCTCATGGTGAACTACCGACCGGTGTCCCACCTTCCCTTTATTTCCAAAATCCTCGAAAAGATTGTTGCACAGCAGCTAAATGAACACTTAGTGTCTAACAATCTCTGTGAACCTTTTCAATCCGGTTTCAGGGCAAATCACTCTACGGAGACAGCCCTCGCAAAAATGACTAATGATCTACTGCTAACGATGGATGTCATCTATGTTGCTGCTTCTTGATCTTAGCGCTGCTTTCCATACCGTTGATCATAATATTTTATTAGAGCGTATCAAAACACGTATTGGTATGTCAGACTTAGCCTTGTCGTGGTTTAACTCTTATCTTACTGACAGGATGCAATGCGTCTCCCATAATAATGTGACCTCGGACTATGTTAAGGTAACGTGCGGAGTTCCTCAGGGTTCGGTTCTTGGCCCTGCACTCTTTAGCAGTTACATGTTGCCGCTAGGCGACATCATACACAAATACAGTGTTAGCTTTAACTGTTATGCTGATGACACCCAACTCTACATGCCCCTAAAGCTGACCAACACGCCGGATTGTAGTCAGCTGGAGGCGTGTCTGAATGAAATTAAACAATGGATGTCCGCTAACTTTTTGCAACTCAACACTAAGAAAACGGAAATGCTGATTATCGGTCCTGCTAAACACCGACATTTATTTAATAATACCACCTTAACATTTGACAACCAAACAATTACACAAAGCGACTCGGCAAAGAATCTGGGTATTATCTTCCACCCAACTCTCTCCTTTGAGTCACACATTAAGAGTGTTACTAAAACGGCCTTCTTTCATCTCCGTAATATCGCTAAAATTCGTTCCATTTTGTCCACTAGCGACGCTGAGATCATTATTCATGCGTTCGTTACGTCTCGTCTCGATTACTGTAACCTATTATTTTGGGGTCTCCCTATGTCTAGCATTAAAAGATTACAGTTGGTACAAAATGCGGCTGCTAGACTTTTGACAAGAACAAGAAAGTTTGATTATATTATGCCTATACTGTATATACCTTTATATATATATATATACACCTATACTGGCTCACCTGCACTGGCTTCCTGTGCACTTAAGATGCGACTTTAAGGTTTTACTACTTAGGTATAAAATACTACACGATCTAGCTCCATCCTAGCTTGCTGATTGTATTGTACCATATGTCCCGGCAAGAAATCTGCGTTCAAAGAACTCCGGCTTATTAGTGATTCCCAGAGCCCAAAAAAAGTCTGCGGGCTATAGAGCGTTTTCTATTGGGGCTCCAGTACTATGGAATGCCCTCCCGGTAACAGTTAGAGATGCTACCTCAGTAGAAGCATTTAAGTCCCATCTTAAAACTCATTTGTATACTCTAGCCTTTAAATAGCCCCCCTTTTTTAGACCAGTTGATCTGCAGTTTCTTTTCTTTTCTCCTCTGCTCCCCCCTATCCCTTGTGGAGGGGGAGACACACAGGTCCGGTGGCCATGGATGGGGTGCTGGCTGTCCGGGGTCGGGACCCGGGGTGGACCGCTCGCCTGTGTATCGGTTGGGAACATCTCTGCGCTGCTGACCCGTCTCCGCTCGGGATGGTTTCCCGCTGACCCCACTGTGGACTGGACTCTTACTGTTATGTTGGATCCACTATGGACTGTACTCTCACAATATTATGTTAGACCCACTCGACATCCATTGCATTGGTCTCCCCTATAGGGGGCGGGTTACCCACATATGCGGTCCTCTCCAAGGTTTCTCATAGTCATTCACATCAATGTCCCACTGGGGTGAGTTTTTCCTTGCCCTTATGTGGGCTCTGTACCGAGGA
This sequence comes from Nerophis lumbriciformis, assembly GCF_033978685.3. Classification (NCBI taxonomy): domain Eukaryota; kingdom Metazoa; phylum Chordata; class Actinopteri; order Syngnathiformes; family Syngnathidae; genus Nerophis; species Nerophis lumbriciformis. The sequence continues at coordinate 21,712,942 of NC_084583.2, read as the reverse complement.
TGTCGTTGTGGCTTGTGCAGCCCTTTGAGACACTTGTGATTTAGGGCTATATGAATAAACATTGATTGATTGATTGATTGACTTATTCTATTCAACTTAAGACTTACTTTGCTTTTTCACAGACGGAAGTTGTGGCGTGTACAGGGTCAACAGAGGCTGTGTATCGATAAACCACAGTTTTTTCTTCTTCTTCTTCTTGACTTCTGTGTTGGGCTCTCCTGTTTCTTCACTGCTTTCGTTCTCTTTTTCATTTTCATCCACTGGATCCTCATCAGGAAAATATTTGTCATTTTTTTTCTCCGTTTGGTCCTCTGTCTGCTGAGGATTTTCCTCCACATGATGACTCTTTTTCTTCCTCTTCTTGGATTTATTTCCCCTCACATCAGCACTTGGATTGTCCATCTCCTCGCTCCTGCTTGCCTCCTTGTCGTCGTCAGTCCGCTCTGGATTTTCCTGCTCGGAGATTCTTACATCGTCCGTTTTCCTTCTCTTCTTGTGGGATTTTTTCACTTTAACTGTGAGCTCTTCTGTGTTGGGTTCTTCTGCTGTTTCTTCACTGATTCCAATCGCTTTTTCATTTTTAGCCAATGGATCAGAAGATGTGTCTTGTTTCTTCTGTGTTTGGTCATCTGGCTGCGGAGTATTTTTTTCCACATGATGACTCTTTCTCTTCTTCTTCTTCTCCTTTGATTTATTTCCACTCACATCAGCACTTGAACTGTCCACATTTAAAGCCGTCTCCTTGTCGTCGTCAGTCCGCTCTGGAGTTTCCTGCTCGGAGATTCTTTCCTCGTCTGTCCTTTTCTTCTTGTGGGATTTCTTCTTCTTGACTGAAAGCTGAGAAGTCCCCTCACCATTACCTATTTCCTCCTTTTTCTTCTTCCTCTTGACTTCCGGGTTGGGCTCTCCTCTTTCTTCAGTGCTTCCGTTCTCTTTTCCAGTCTTAGCCATTGGATCCTCATCTGGAGAAGATTTGTCTTTTTTCTTCTTTGATTTGTTTTCCCTCACATCAGCACTTGAACTGTCCACACTTGGAGCCACCTCCGCGTTCCTGCTTGTCTCCTTGTCATCACCAGTCCCATGTGGATTTTCCTGCTCACAGATTTTCACTTCGTCAAGTTTCTTTTTCTTCTTCAGGGCTTTCTTCTCCTTGGAGTTAAGATCAGAAGCTTCCTTGCTATCACCTACCTCCTTCTTCTTGGATTTCTTGTCTTTTAAAATGGGCTCTAAAATATCAAGTCCGTTAGCAGGCTCCTTTCTCTTTTTCTTAGTCTTCATTTCTTTTCTCTTCCCCACTTTGTCTACTACTATCTTTTTATTACAGCTTGCTACGTCCTCCACAGGTTTATCCTTGATAGATGAAGCCGCAGCCGTCGCACCTTCTGATGATATCAGACTTTGTGCCATGCTCAAGGAAGCCAAGGAGGTCAAAGGTGAGGTCTTCTTTTGTAGACTAGACTTAGATTGTTTCTTTGTCACTGCTTTCTCCTTGCTCTTCTTTTTAGCTGGCTCTTTAACAGGCATGTCAGTTTTAGGCTTAGCCCGAGATTTCCTAACTCTCTTTTTCGGTGCAGAAGAGTCCAAAGAGTTGATGGTATCTATCTTGGCTGCATCAACCTCTGCGGAAAAGAAAATATATCTTGTGTGAATTCAGGTAAGAGAAAACATGGCACTAAATAAGTCTATGAATGTTCTCATTCATCCAGGTCATTGTCATCTGAAGACATTCAATCGATCGCAACTGGACTGTTGGGTTTGTCTTGGAGTAGGCTTCATCAGTTGGTGCTCATAGACTTAGATCTGACCAATCGGATGAGAGGAGACAACCCAAACAGTCCATGGAACTAAATATGTTTTAGAATACAGTAAAATGATAAAGAAGAACAGAAAGAGAGTGGAATAGAACCTAAATGCCACCATTACAAGAACAATAAAAATAAGTTTGGCATCCCTTCACATATAGCAGCAATAATGATAAAAATAAGAAGTTTTCTATGCGTTGGTACTTGTAGAGTACCAACACATAGACAACTTTGGAACCAGAAGTATAGACTAAAGAACGAGCAGAGATATGATCAAGTACGAGTATCATGCAGAGTTGCAAATAAAAAGTTGATGTTTAGCTGAAAGCTGCTGTTCCTGCATAACATCATTATTTTTTGAGTCAACATTTTTTTCATTAAAGCAAGTTCAAGACAAACAGTGCAACATTTTTTTCTCTCTCGGAAATAGTATCTATGGTCCTAAAAACTGTCCCTGCATTTTTAAAACAAGCAACAATTACACAATTTTGCACTTTGCACGCAATTGTGTTCTCGCTGTGGAGGAGGATCGCCACTTGCACGCCGCAAATACTTTGCCATTTGTGGCCGCTTGTGTCTTATTACCCAATAAATGCATGACTCAAAGACACACTCCTCTCTTTCTCTTTCAGTGTAAACCTCTAATACGGGGATGTCAAACATGCGGCCCGCGAGATGAGTTTGCATAGTGTAAAATTGAGCTGCATTTTTAAATGAAAGAAACCGCTGTTCTAAATGTGTCCACTGGAGGTCGCAATAGCAATTCTGTTAGGCAAGCAAATAGTTTATAGCAGGGCGAGCAAAACAGTTACACAGTAAAGCGGGGCTGTAACTCCTCCCCCTCGACCCAACGTAAAACAAAGAGGAGTAAAATAAAGACTTCAAATGCTGCATGAGACACTGTACATTGATATAGTTCTGTGAACATTTTTGTCTTCTGTGAGAATTTAAAGAAAGTGAACTGTGGAAATGACAAATGAGGTAGTTGATACATAGAAGAGTTTTTATTCATGCTTTATTTTGTTTTTGTTCAATCCTGTGACTTAAACTTTAGTTACTTTGTAGATACACAGAATGTGCTGCCGCAGTATTCATGGACTTAACAAAAGCATTTGACACAATTAATCATGATATTTTAATACGAAAATTAGAACGATATGGCATCAGAGGTTTGGTATTGAATTGGGTAAGAAGTTATTTAACCAACAGGAAGCAATATGTAAAGATGGGTGAAAATATGTCAACACGGCTAGATATATCCTGTGGTGTACCCCAGGGATCAATACTGGGACCAAGATTGTTCAATCTTTATATAAACGACATTTGTAAGGTTACGAAGGACTTAAAGTTGGTTTTATTTGCAGACGACACAACTGCTTTCTGTTCAGGAGAGAGCACACAGAAGATAATACAAATAATAACAGAAGAAATGAACAAATTAAAAAGATGGTTTGACAAAAACAGACTATCTTTGAATCTCAGTAAAACTAAAATAATGCTATTTGGTAAAAGTAGTAAAGAGCATCATACACAAATACAAATAGACGGAGTAGACATAGAAAGGGTAAAAGAAACTAGATTTTTGGGAGTATTAATAGATGATCAAATGAACTGGAAATCTCATATACAAAACATACAACATAAGGTGGCAAAAAACATTTCAATAATGAATAAAGCAAAATATGTCCTGGGCCAAAAATCACTACATATTCTCTACTGCTCGCTAGTGTTACTATATCTGAGTTATTGTGCAGAAATATGGGGAAATAACTACAAAGGTGCGCTACATTCGCTAACCGTGTTACAAAAAAGATCAGTTAGAATAATACATAATGTTGGATATAGAGAACACACAAACCCTTTATTTATTAAGTCAGAAATATTAAAGTTTGGTGATTTGGTAAAATTGCAAACAGCTAAAATGATGTACAAAGCAAACTATAACCTGCTACCAAAGAATGTACAACAATTCTTCTCAACTAAAGAGGAGAAATATAACCTTAGAGGAAAAAATAATTTAAAACATTTATATGCACGTACAACACTTAGAACTTTTAGCATATCAGTATGTGGAATTAAATTATGGAATGGATGAAGTAAAGAAGTTAAAAATTGTACTGATATGATCCAGTTTAAGAGGTTGTTCAAAATAATAGTGCTTACAGAGTACAAAAAAGAAGAATTATGAGAAATACTTTCAACCTTATTGAAAATACGATATTCTTCATCTCAGTATGTTAATAATGACTGAATTAATTAATTAATTACATATTACAAAACTGTTGTATACTAATTCATAGATGTTATTTTATTATATAAAAAGGTCAGTAAATGATTCTATATATTTGTAAACGCTTTGAAGTGGGAAAGGGGTAGGATTAAATAAGCTTTGCTTCTTCCTACTCCTTTTCGGGCATGATGTAAAATGAAATGATATGAAATTGTGTGATGTATTATGATGTAAGTGTGTTCATGTTCCAAATAAACTAAAAGAAAGAAAGAAAGATTAAGTCTAAGTTCATTGTGTTCCGGTTTTGAAACTGCACCAATTTTCAGCGAGATTTAAGTGTTTTGTTGAGAGGATAGTTTGTGATATGTACATTTTCAAAATGTGTTTCTTCTATTTTGGGCCAAAGTAAAACAAAGAAAACAATCTGAAGTTGTCTTTATTTTTAAGTTATCATGCCATGATTTTACCCGTTTGGCCCACGTGGGAATAGATTTTCCTCCATACGGCCCCTGAGCTAAAATGAGTTTGACACCACTGCTCTTATACCTCGCTAAATATAGCGTCAAAGTCGCAAAATTGGCACCACAGAAATCTTCGGTTACGTCTTATTCTCTGGCAGGTGTGTTGTAAAGTTGATTCACGATACATCCGCAACACTTGCACTATAATTTACTAATGAACGAGGGCGCCAGATGTGCATTTATTCATTTGTATATGGCCACAGAATGGGAAACACTGACCCTGTATTTTCACTGAATGCGGACCGGCTGAGATCGACAGGCGGATCGGTGCGGCATCTTCAGTAATGCGGACGCTGTATCGATCCGTTGTGGTGAAGAAGGAGCTGAGCCAGAAGGCAAAGCTCTCGATTTACCGGTCGATCTACGTTCCCATCCTCACCTATGGTCATGAGCTTTGGGTCATGACCGAAAGGACAAGATCACGGGTACAAGCGGCCGAAATGAGTTTCCTCCGCCGGGTGGCGGGGCTCTCCCTTAGAGATAGGGTGAGAAGCTCTGCCATCCGGGGGGAGCTCAAAGTAAAGCCGCTGCTCCTCCATATCGAGAGGAGCCAGATGAGGTGGTTCGGGCATCTGGTCAGGATGCCACCCGAACGCCTCCCTCGGGAGGTGTTTCGGGCACGTCCGACCGGTAGGAGGCCACGGGGAAGACCCAGGACACGTTGGGAAGACTATGTCTCCCGGCTGGCCTGGGAACGCCTCGGGATCCACCGGGAGGAGCTGGACGAAGTGGCTGGGGAGAGGGAAGTCTGGGCTTCCCTGCTTAGGCTGCTGCCCCCGCGACCCGACCTCGGATAAGCGGAAGAAGATGGATGGATGGATGGACGGACCGGCTTCACCGCGGAAGGGCACCGCCATCTGCCGGCAATCCCCACCGCCGTTCAGTTCCAGCTAAATAGCGCAGACTTTTACGAGATCTCGCAAATCCGCGCATAATCACGGGATAATAAAGCGAACCACAAAAAGTTTACTCTGTCCTTCCAGAGAAGCAGAAGCAAACAAACTCGGTCCTGCCACTTTATTTTTTTGCAGTGAGCAACAATACAACAGTAACATCATCCCTGGCGAGCGTGTCACACAACCCGTCCTCTGCTTTCCCGGTCTTCCGTAGCAGCTGATATTTGACACAGGCTCGGTATATGCCTGCACATTATTCTTTAATTTTGGACCTCCAGAATCACCATGTCCTCATCCATTTGTGTCAACAAGATGACATTAAGTACGAAAACCTTTGACTTCATATCGGGAAGTCGCCCATTAAGACCTTTCAAAGTCTAAAATACGATCCGGCTAGGAAAAGAGGGGGTATTTTATTTTGAAAGTAAACCGGATACTATATTTTGTGTTTGTGCATGACGTCCTGTCCAACATTAGCAGATTTTAGCTGAATTGAACGGGTTTGTTGTGGCGTCCGGAAATAATAGAAGCTCTGCGTACCGTATTTTCCGCACTATAAGGCGCACCTAAAAACCACAAATTTTCTCAAAAGCTGACAGTGCGCCTTATAACCCGGTGCGCTTTATATATGGATAAATATTAAGATTAATTTTCATAAAGTTTAGGTCTCGCAACTACGGTAAACAGCCGCCATCTTTTTTCCCCGTAGAAGAAGCGCGCGGTGCATGCTGGGATATGTGACGTTTCATTTCCATTTGTGTGTTTATGTAAAGACCCCAAAATGGCTCCTATTAAGTGTGTTGTCTGTCTAATTATAAATAATGCAGACGAGGCGTGTTAACTGAGTTCTCAACGTTTACTCACAGCGTGCTCATAACCACATTCTAACTGCCAGCATACAACGCTTCTCAGGGCTACCGCGCATGCTCGTAACTATCGTTGCATGCTGGGTAGTGTAGTTGTTATATTTGCTAGCTCATAACAGCACATTGAGAGACACGCTTACGCGCTTAATTCAATACTCGCCGTCATTCCGGGTGGATTGACAAAAGACCTCCAGCCGCTAGATATTGGTGTCAACAGGGCATTCGAAGCTAGACTGCTAACTGCGTGGGAACAATGGATGACAGAAGGCGAACACACCTTCACTAAGACGAGGAGGCAGCGCCAGACGACGCCAACATCTGCCAGTGGATCGTAAATTTGCCCAACTTTTCACTTCGGACACCGAAGACGAAGGATTTACGAATGAAGAATAACTTCAGAAAGTGAGCGCTATGTTTATTTTGTGTGTTGTGACATTAACGTTCGAGCAACATTATGTTGCTATTGCTCTGCACTATTTTGAATTTTACTATGTTTGTGATTGCACATTTGCGTACATTTTGGGAGTGAACAGAGTTGTTAGAACGCTGGTTTTTAATATATTATTAAAGTTTGACTGACCCATCTGACTGTTTTTTTGACATTCCCTTTAGCGCAGCGTAGGCGCGGCTTATAGTCTGGGGTGGCTTATTGGTGGACAAAGTTATGAAATATGCCATTCATTGAAGGTGCGGCTAATAATCCGGTGCGCCTTATAGTGCGGAAAATACGGTATATTTAGCGATGGAATGGAACGCAATGTCGGTGAAGTTTCGCGAGTAGTGGAAATTCGGGGTCACACTTGTATGGAGCACCAAGTGTTTTTGCACACCGGCGTAAAGAGAGCTCTCACAGGAAGGAGGAGACAAGCTTGGATGTGCAAGAAATGGTAGAAGGATAGGATAGGATAGGATAGGTCTTTATTGTCATTGTACAAGTACAATGGAACTTTGTTTTCAGCACAAACCGTTCAAGATGAGACAAACAAACAGTGTACAGAGTTACAGAACAGGAACGCTGATGGGTCGCCACAAGGCGCCCCGTAAAAGATGGGAAAAAGGTAAAACGCTGGGGAAGGATGAGTAAACAAATACAATCTAGACTGGGCTCCTAAGGGGGCCCAGTCTGGAGTGGGAAAAAACCTCCATAGCAAAGCACATATACATATTACAACGTACATCTCCAGATATCTAGCAACAGAGGGAAGGGAGTGAGGGGCCATGGTGGCAGGCCGCAGCTCTCAGGCGCTGCCCATCCCTCCATCACCCCTATGAGATTTGCGTCGCCTAAACATTGTTGTCTTTTTTAACATTGTCTTAATTATTTAATTGGATTACGATTTAAAATCGATTAATTATGCAGCTCTACATCAAACTGTCCAACAGCTAAGAAATGTGATATCCAGTTGATATTGCACTGATATTGAAAACCTAATTTTAAAATAATATTTGGATTTTTCTTGGATTTTGTCGTAAAAAATATTTTTCCAAAAATGGATCTTAAAAAAAAAAAAGCAACACACACACACACACACACACGCACACACACACACACACACACATGCACACAACCACACACACACACACACACACACACACACACACACACACACACACACACACACACACACACACACACACACACACACACACACACACACACACACCCTACCTGTCATCTGTAGGAGCATGTTCTTCCATTTCTCTACGTCCAAACTACTGTCAGAGTCAGAATCATCTTGACAAGCAGCCACCACCGTTTCTTGCTTCTTGGCTGGTATGGCACTTTCTAACACCTTTTCATCTTTTTTGCTCCTTTTTGGTGCAACAGACTGCAAAGACAACAGGTTAGCACTCTGGCTCGCAAATAAGCAAAGCATTTTTCAGCGTCATGTACAAACTCACTTTCTGTTTTTGCAATTTCTTTGCAGATTTGTTCTCCTCCTTAGAAGCAACTATATTGTGGGGATGGAAGGAACAAATATGTCAGAAATGCAACAATCAAACACTGTTTTCTTACTAATGTACAGTCTTCCTGATGTATTTGTTGTATTTTGAATGTAATACATTTACCTTTAGCTGAAACTGGGCTTGATGCACCTCCATTAGACCTGGAGTGTCTGTTCTTTGAGTGCCTGCAAAAAATTGGAACACATAATATTCACTAAAACGGTATTCAACTTTTTTTTTTAAATAACCTAATCACTGAAATGATGCCAAATTGAACAAAACTTGGCAACACGTTATATTCCTTGATGAATAAATAACTAATATGCTACTGCTTAATCTACAGCTAGTATTTATTTTTGTGTGTGCAAAATTTGTCTCCAGATTGTATCTACTAATGTCTTTACTCTAACACAGTACCGTATTTTCCGCACCATAAGGCGCCCTGGGTTAAAAGCCGCGCCTTCAATGAACGGCATATTTCAAAACTTTGTCCACCTATAAGCCGCCCCGTGTTGTAAGCCGCATCTAACTGCGCTAAAGGAATGTCAAAAAAAACAGTCAGATAGGTCAGTCAAACTTTAATAATATATTAAAAACCAGCGTTCTAACAACTCTGTTCACTCCCAAAATGTACGCAAATGTGCAATCACAAACATAGTAAAATTCAAAATAGTGCAGAGCAATAGCAACATAATGTTGCTCGAACGTTAATGTCACAACACACAAAATAAACATAACGCTCACTTTCTGAAGTTATTCTTCATTCATAAATCCCTCGAATTATTCTCCTTCGTTGTCCGAATTGAAAAGTTGGGCAAATGTGGGATCCAAAATCTCGTCTGGGGCTGTCTCCGTCTCCCTGTCTTGGTGAACGTCACGTGTGTTCGCCTTCTGTCATCCATTGTTCCCACGCAGTTAGCAGTCTAGCTTCGAATGCCCTGTTGACACCAATATCTAGCGGCTGGAGGTCTTTTGTCAATCCACCCGGAATGATGGCGAGTATTGAATTAAGCGCGTAAGCGTGTCTCTTAATGTGATGTTATGAGCTAGCAAATATAACAACTACACTACCCAGCATGCAACGATATTGACGAGCATGCGCGGTAGCCCTGAGAAGCGTTGTTGTATGCTGGCAGTTAGAATGTGGTTATGAGCACGCTGTGAGTAAACGTTGAGAACTCAGTTAACACGCCTCGTCCGCATTATTTATAATTAGACAGACAACACACTTAATAGGAGCCATTTTGGGGTCTTTACATAAACACACAAATGGAAATGAAACGTCACATATCCCAGCATGCAGCGCGCGCTTCTTCTACGGGGAAAAAAGATGGCGGCTGTTTACCGAAGTTGCGAGACCGATACTTTATGAAAATGAATCTTAATATTTATCCATATATAAAGCGCACCGGGTTATAAGGCGCACTGTCAGCTTTTGAGAAAATTTGTGGTTTTTAGGTGCGCCTTATAGTGCGGAAAATACGGTAGTTATTTGTATTGATTGAAAACAATATACTCCTATTTTTTTTGCTCTGATTACTTTTTTGCACACTCTTGGCATTCTCTCGATGAGCTTCAAGAGGTAGTGACCTGAAAGGCCAGTACTGTACTTGAAATTTAGGAATATAAATTGATCGATCCATTGTTACACCCCTAATATATATAACTTCCTTTAGCAACCATTTTTCTTGATTTTTTCATGAACATTTCACAAGCTCTATATTGTATGCCCCCCCCCACCCTCTATTTTAAACTCATATTTGCTAATTAGTATTGTATTTTTTTTAACACATTGTCTTTTATCAATCATACACTTTCTCTATTCTATTCTATGATATAAATTAATTTATAGTTTGTGAAGAAAGAGGTAAAATTAGAAAAGCTCTGCTTCTTACTACTCATTTTCATATACAGTACAAGCCAAAAGTTTGGACACACCTTCTCCTCATTCAATGTGTTTTCTTTATTTTCATGACTATTTACATTGTAGATTGCCACTGAAGGCATCACCACCATGAATGAACACATGTGGAGTTATGTACTTAACAAAAAAGGTGAAATAACTGAAAACAGAGTGTGAATGTTGTCTGTCTATCTGTGTTGGCCCTGCGATGAGGTGGTGACTTGTCCAGGGTGTACACCGCCTTACGCCTGAATGCAGCTGAGATAGGCTCCAGCACCCCCTGCGACCCCGAAAGGGACAAGCGATAAGAAATGGATGGATGTTTTATATTCTAGTTTCTTCAAAATAGCCACGCTTTGCTCTGATTACTGCTTTGTACACTCTTGGCATTCTCTCCATGAGCTTCAAGAGGTAGTCACCTGAAAGTTATTGAGAAGGTTATTGGCTGCAAACTCCCATCCCTCCAGGACCTGTTCTCCTCCAGGACCAGGAGGCGTGTGGGTCGGATCACAGCTGACTCTTCTCACCGTGGACACAAACTATCCTCCCCTGTACCCTCAGGCAGGAGTCTACAGGCCATCCAGACCTACACCTCTCACCACCTGAACAGTTTTTTCCCCTCGGCCATCAGGCACATGAACAATAACAAGATCTGATAGCTCAGTTACAGCTCATGTTATTCTATTCTGTTATACAGGTAAAAGCCAGTAAATTAGAATATTTTGAAAAACTTGATTTATTTCAGTAATTGCATTCAAAAGGTGTAACTTGTACATTATATTTATTCATTGCACACAGACTAATGCATTCAAATGTTTATTTCATTTAATTTTGATGATTTGAAGTGGCAACAAATGAAAATCCAAAATTCCGTGTCACAAAATTAGAATATTACTTAAGGCTAATACAAAAAAGGGATTTTTAGAAATGTTGGCCAACTGAAAAGTATGAAAATGAAAAATATGAGCATGTACAATACTCAATACTTGGTTGGAGCTCCTTTTGCCTCAATTACTGCGTTAATGCGGCGTGGCATGGAGTCGATGAGTTTCTGGCACTGCTCAGGTGTTATGAGAGCCCAGGTTGCTCTGATAGTGGCCTTCAACTCTTCTGCGTTTTTGGGTCTGGCATTCTGCATCTTCCTTTTCACAATACCCCACAGATTTTCTATGGGGCTAAGGTCAGGGGAGTTGGCGGGCCAATTTAGAACAGAAATACCATGGCCCGTAAACCAGGCACGGGTAGATTTTGCGCTGTGTGCAGGCGCCAAGTCCTGTTGGAACTTGAAATCTCCATCTCCATAGAGCAGGTCAGCAGCAGGAAGCATGAAGTGCTCTAAAACTTGCTGGTAGACGGCTGCGTTGACCCTGGATCTCAGGAAACAGAGTGGACCGACACCAGCAGATGACATGGCACCCCAAACCATCACCTAACCATGCAAATTTTTCATTTCCTTTGGAAATCGAGGTCCCAGAGTCTGGAGGAAGACAGGAGAGGCACAGGATCCATGTTGCCTGAAGTCTAGTGTAAAGTTTCCACCATCAGTGATGGTTTGGGGTGCCATGTCATCTGCTGGTGTCGGTCCACTCTGTTTCCTGAGATCCAGGGTCAACGCAGCCGTCTACCAGCAAGTTTTAGAGCACTTCATGCTTCCTGCTGCTGACCTGCTCTATGGAGATGGAGATTTCAAGTTCCAACAGGACTTGGCGCCTGCACACAGCGCAAAATCTACCCGTGCCTGGTTTACGGACCATGGTATTTCTGTTCTAAATTGGCCCGCCAACTCCCCTGACCTTAGCCCCATAGAAAATCTGTGGGGTATTGTGAAAAGGAAGATGCAGAATGCCAGACCCAAAAACGCAGAAGAGTTGAAGGCCACTATCAGAGCAACCTGGGCTCTCATAACACCTGAGCAGTGCCAGAAACTCATCGACTCCATGCCACGCCGCATTAACGCAGTAATTGAGGCAAAAGGAGCTCCAACCAAGTATTGAGTATTGTACATGCTCATATTTTTCATTTTCATACTTTTCAGTTGGCCAACATTTCTAAAAATCCCTTTTTTGTATTAGCCTTAAGTAATATTCTAATTTTGTGACACACGGAATTTTGGATTTTCATTTGTTGCCACTTCAAATCATCAAAATTAAATGAAATAAACATTTGAATGCATCAGTCTGTGTGCAATGAATAAATATAATGTACAAGTTACACCTTTTGAATGCAATTACTGAAATAAATCAAGTTTTTCAAAATATTCTAATTTACTGGCTTTTACCTGTATATGTTGCACGATTACGCCAAGTAAAATTCCTAGTTTGTGAACCCGCTCTCAAACAATGGCAATAAAAACTCTCAGCTCATCGAGAGAATGCCAAGAGTGTGCAAAGCAGTAATCGGAGCAAAGGGTGGCTATTTTGAAGAAACTAAAATATAAAACATGTTTTCAGTTATTTCACCTTTTTTTTTGTCAAGTACATAACTCCACATGTGCTCATTCATAGTTTTGATGTGACAATCTACAATGTAAATAGTCATGAAAATAAAGAAAAAGCATTGAATGAGGAGAAGGTGTGTCCAAACTTTTGGCCTGTACTGTACAATACAAGGACACAGCTCATGAAAAACATTATTTTTTGTTATTGTCATTGTAAGTGGGCCAAAACATTATTATTAGAAAATAATCTCTGCTGTCGTTAGATCATGACAATATTACATACCTGCCAACTACTCTGGTTTTCCCGTAATTAGTACGGTTTTCATCATCAACCTATTCCGGGTTACGGTTGCAGTGATAAAAAATACGGTTTTTCATTAATTAAAAACATTTAAAAAAAAAAAAAGTTTTATTCACGAAATCGCGTAACAACAATGACAATCGACACTGCTTCCCGTAACTTCCTATCGAGCCATTCCGAATGCCATGCGCGAGGCTATTTATAGCACCGCTGCCAAGCACGAGGCACCTGTTGCCATTGTTTCCAAACGAGCGAACGATCATGGAATCAGCCGGAGAAAAATCGCAAACGAGTCTTAAACCGAAAAGAAAACTGCAGTCATTCCGTGAAGAATATTCAAAAGCCTATCCGGGAATAATTATCCGTTCCAAAAAGGGTGAAAACTACGCGAATTGCACCTTGTGCAGACAAGATTTTTCGATCGGACACGGAGGAATTAGCGATGTAAAAGACCACGTTGGGACAAAAAAACACAAGTCTAATGCCGTTGCTAGCGATACAAGTGGAAAACTTTCAACGTTTTTCGTCGCCCAAACAGATTCTTTGGATGTGATAAATGCCGAAGTTTTATTTACGGAGGCAATAATTGAGCAAACAAAAAGGTAATGACACCAATGTTATCTATTGGAATTGTTTAGTACTGTTATACTGTTAAAAGTGTTTATACCATTTATGCTTTCAAGTCCAAGTTGAAGAAATCTTGTTAAATGTTGACAGCATAACTACCAAAATACAGAAGTATGTCCTTAATATTTTTGCAGTGCTATTTCTGTTGAAAAGTTCAAATGATTACATTAGAGATGTGATGTGCCACTTTTCAAGTGTCTGATGGCTTAAATTCATTTTCATTCATTTTTCATATTTTGAATTATTTTGAAAGGCTTACAAAAAAACTACATTTGAATTGTAATTCCATGCTATTGACAGGACTATTAATTTTAATGAAGTTAGCTTACCATGTTTACAGTATGATAATTGTGATAGAAATGTGAATTTTAGGCACAGAATATTTTTTACAATTGAACAAAGTAGTAGATTATACAATCTTGGACAGAAAGTTAATAATGGCACCAATTTTTTTTTAATGGAATTGTTTAAATGATAATAAATGGGTTGTACTTGTATAGCGCTTTTCTACCTTCAAGGTACTCAAAGCGCTTTGACACTACTTCCACATTTACCCATTCACACACACATTCACACACTGATGGAGGGAGCTGCCATGCAAGGCGCTAACCAGCACCCATCAGGAGCAAGGGTGAAGTGTCTTGCTCAGGACACAACGGACATGACGAGGTTGGTACTAGGTGGGGATTGAACCAGGGACCCTTGGGTCGCGCACGGCCATTCTTCCACTGCGCCACGCGTTTGGTACTGTTTTACCATTTGTTTACTGTAAAAGTTGTTTATACTGTTTATACTTTCAATGAACAAATTGAAGTCTTGTGAAAGGTTGACAGGATAACTGGCATTAACTGTCAAAATAATTTCAAACTATTGAAGTTAGCTTACAGAATAAACATGTCAATCAACCCATATGATTTTTGCTGTAATATTTTTGTTTTGAAAAGTCACTGTGACTGATAGAAAAGTGATGGTTTTAGCAACATTTTAACCTGTCTGAATGCTAATAATCATTTTGCGTCGGGGGGCGAAGGAACCCCCCACCAGGACTTTGTCCTGGACCTACCGGGGCCTGCGGCCCCTGGACCCTGGCTACTAGGTTTTTCTGATTTCAAAAGTTGGCAGGTATGCAATAAATTGTTATTTAGTCAGGTTTGGGACAGGTGTGCTGCAGGTGTGCACGTCTGACGTCGCTCACATGTGCTCCACTGAATGTACATAACTCCACATATAGACGGAAATAGAAATTGACAAATAGACGGAATAGAAATTGAAAGAGTAAATGAAACCAAATTTCTAGGTATAATGATTGATGATAAATTGAACTGGGAATCTCATGTAAAAAATATACAACATAAAGTAGCAAGAAACACATCAATAATGAATAAAGCAAAACATATTCTAGACCAAAAATCACTTCATATTTTCTACTGCTCGCTAGTTATTGTGTAGAAATATGGGAAACAACTACAAATGTGCGCTTCATTCATTAACGGTGTTACAAAAAAGATCAGCTAGAATAATACATAATGTTGGCTATAGAGAACATACAAACACATTATTTATTGAATCAAAAATACTGAAATTCCACCACATAGTGAATTTGCAAACAGCTAACATTATACACAAAGCAAACTATAACCTGCTAGCCAAGAATATACAACAATTCTTCTCAAAAAAAGAGGACAGATATAATCTTAGAGAAAATTGTAGTTTAAAACATTTGTACACACGTACAACACTTAAGACCTTCAGTATATATCAGTATGTGGAATTAAATAATGGAATGGATTAAGCAAAGCAATCAAACAATGTACTAACATGATCCACTTCAAGAAACTCTTCAAACTTAAAGTGTTTACAAAGTACAAAGAAGAAGAACCATGATAAACATTCTCAATTTATTTCATCCAACCATTCATTTTCAAGATAATCTTACTAATCTCTCTATATGAAATAAGGCTGAAACGACGCGTCGACGTAGTCGACGTCATCGGTTACGTAAATACGTCGACGCCGTTTTTGTGCGTCGGCACGTCGCATATTTACGTCACACTACTTTACTGTCATGGCGGAGCGCAAAGCAGACGATGCGAGCGAGGGGAAAAAAGCACGCCAAAAATCGTCAAAAGTGTGGGAGTATTTCAATAAACGGCCTAATAATGTTGTTGTATGCACACTGTGTCGAGCGGAAATGGCCTATCATAGCAGCACAACGGCTATGAACGAACATTTGAAAAGAAAACCCCCGACAGCGTTCTTGCCATCACCATCAACAAGTCAATCGTCCGCGTGCGTATACGTTGTCATTATTACACAAAAACATGAATGTGTCATTTGTATCTGCGTTGTAAATTCATAAACTAAAGCACCGTTTCGCTCTGAGAGGCGCGTTTGGCGTGCCTGTTCAGTGTTTACAAAGACGCGCTCCTCTTTAACGCTGTGGAGAGGCGGCGGCGGCGAGCGAGCGGCGAGGCGGGGCGCGCCGGGAGCGACGCCGCAATCGTGCCCAGGTGCGCGATCCGCGCAGTTGGAAGAGAAAAGACTTTGTGTAAAATTAAAAGATTGTAAACCTGGCAAAGCCGTCTGGCGTTCAGTCTGTCGGTCCTGAAAGAACCCCACGGCACAAGACGTGTCACAAACGCTAACGTTAATTAGTTGTGCAAATACCTTTTACAACATTAACAGTTACATATACTATGTACAAACCAACAATTAACTTTCACTTTAATCATACTATCATTGTTGTGTTATTAAGCAAAATAAGCAATACTTTTACTTTTGTTGAAATGTTTACACTGTACACTTTTTTGTATTGGATGTTTAGCTTTATTTTTGCACATTTTAGCAAATAAGCAATACTTTTACTTTTGTTGAAATGTTTACACTTGTTACAGAATATTTCCGTTTTGCACTTTTTTGTATTGGATGTTTATCTTTATTTTTGCACATTTTAAAGCAAAATAAGCAATACTTTTACTTTTGAAATGCTTATACTATTCCAGAATATTAAGATTTGCACTGGATGTTTACTTTTATATTTGCACATTAAAAAGCAAATAAGCTACTTTTAATTTTGTTAAATGTTAAAAGTTTTAAATGTTTACATTGTTACAGAATATTTTGTCATGTTGTTGTCAATGTTGACTGAGTGGCCATCCTTTTTTTTTGTAAATAAAAGCCATGCCTTTTGAAAAAACTGGCCTACATTTATTTTTTCCTCATTTTAAATTAAAAAAAAAATCGGTAAAAGGAAAAATAATCTATAGATTAATCGAAAAAAATAATCTATAGATTAACCGATTAATCGAAAAAATAATCTATAGATTAATCGATAGAAAAATAATCGTTAGCTGCAGCCCTAATATGAAATATAACTTACTTCACCGAGCATTATTTAATTATTTTCATTGTGATTACTTATGGAGTATATTGTGAATAAATTGAGAACAAGAAGTGAACAAAAGTTTTAGCAACTGTTATGTAAAAGAAAAGGGGTAGGATTGAATAAGCTCTGCTTCTTCCTACTCCTTTTCCAACATGTTGAATAGAGAAACTGGAAGTTGTGGCGCATCATGTTGTATGCATGCATGCTCCAAATAAACTCAAACTCAAACATGTGTTCATTGTTAGTTTTGATGCCTTCAGTGACAATCCATCCATCCATTTTCTACCGCTTGTCCCTTTTGGGGTGGCGGGGAGTGCTGGAGCCTATCTCAGCTGCATTCGGGCGGAAGGCGGGGTACACCCTCGACAAGTCGCCACCTCATCGCAGGGCCAACACAGATGGACAGACAACATTCACACTCATATTCACACACTAGGGCCTGGCCACATCTAGGTGCATGTCTTTGGAAGTGGGAGGGGCCTATCCCCAGGTACATGTTTTTGGAGGTGGGAGGAAGCCGGAGTACCCGGAGGGGACCCACGCAGTCACGAGGAGAACATGCAAACTCCACACAGAAAGATCCCGAGCCCGGGATTGAACTCAGGACCTTCGTATTGTGAGGCAGATGCACTAACCCCTGTTCCACCGTGCTGCCCATCTACAATGTAAATAGTCATGAAAATAAAGAAAACACATTGAATGAGGAGAAGGTGTGTCCAAACTTTTGGCCTGTACCGTATGTTGAATTGTGGTGTTCTTCAATGTACCCAATTGAGCATGTCTGAAACAAATAAACCATAACAAAGTAGATACTCACTTTAACCAGGAACTGTAAATTTCTTGTAAGGATGCAGATGACGTCCAATCTCCTTCCACACAACACTGTAAGACAGTTACAGCGTTTTTAACCCTTGTGTAATGTTCATATTGTTGTTACCGTATTTTCCGCACTATAAGGCGCACCTAAAAACCACAAATTTTCTCAAAAGCTGACAGTGCGCCTTATAACCCGGTGCGCTTTATATATGGATAAATATTAAGATTCATTTTCATAAAGTTTCGGTCTCGTAACTACGGTAAACAGCCGCCATCTTTTTTCCCGGTAGAACAGGAAGCGCTTCTTCTTCTACGCAAGCAACCGCCAAGGTAAAGCACCCGCCCCCATAGAACAGGAAGCGCTTCTTCTTCTACTGTAAGCAACCACCCGCCCGCGTAGAAGAAGAAAAAGCGCGCGGATATTACCGTACGTTTCATTTCCTTTGTGTGTTTACATCTGTAAAGACCACAAAATGGCTCCTACTAAGCGACAGGGATCCGGTTCATGAAAAGACGCAATCTCTCCATCCGCACACGGATTACTATTTCACAGCAACTGATATTCCTGTGAACCGCACTGTGGATACAACGGGAGCACGTACGGTGAATATTCGCACCACAGGGAATGAGAAGTCATCCTTCACTGTGGTTCTAGCTTGCCATGCTAATGGCCAGAAACTTCCACCCATGGTGATATTCAAAAGGAAGACCTTGCCAAAAGAGACCTTTCCAGCCGGCGTCATCATAAAAGCTAACTCGAAGGGATGGATGAAGAAAAGATGAGCGAGTGGTTAAGGTAAGTTTAAGTTTACGCGAAGAGGCCGGGTGGCTTTTTTCACGCAGCTTCGTCCATGTTGATATACGATTCCATGCGCGCCCACATCACGCTGGTTTTAATATACCGTATTTTCCGCACTATAAGGCGCACCTAAAAACCACAATTTTTCTCAAAAGCTGACAGTGCGCCTAATAACCCGGTGCGCTTTATTACGATTCATTTTCATAAAGTTTCGGTCTCGCAACTTCGGTAAACAGCCGCCATCTTTTTTCCCGGTAGAACAGGAAGCGCTTCTTCTTCTACGCAAGCAACCGCCAATGAAAGCACTCGCCCCCATAGAACAGGAAGCGCTTCACCCGCCCCCATAGAACAGGAAGCGCTTCACCCGCCCCCGGAAGAAGAAGAAAAAACGCGCGGATATCACCGTACGTTTCATTTCCTGTTTACATCTGTAAAGACCACAAAATGGCTCCTACAAAACGATCCGGTTCATAAAAAGACGCAATCTCTCCATCCGCACACGGATTACTACCGTATTTCACAGCAACTGAACCGCACTGTGGAACGGGAGCACGTACGGTGAATATTCGCTCCACAGGGAATGAGAAGTCATCCTTCACTGTGGTTCTAGCTTGCCATGCTAACTTCCACCCATCCAAAAGAGACCTTTCCAGCCGGCGTCATCATAAAAGCTAACTCGAAGGGATGGATGGATGAAGAAAAGATGAGCGAGTGGTTAAGGGAAGTTTACGCGAAGAGGCCGGGTGGCTTTTTTCACACAGCTCCGAAGGCGAACACACCTTCACTAAGACGGGCAGATAGCGCCGGTCGACATACGCCAACATCTGCCAGTGGATCGTAAATGCCTGGGCAGATAGTTTCGGTCACAACTGTGGTCCGACCTTTCCGGAAGGCAGGATTCACAGAACTGCTGCACAACAACAGCGACACTGACTCCGGTGACTTCGACGAGACGGAACCGGCCATTTTGGATGCCGTATTCGCCCAACTTTTCAATTCGGACACCGAAGACGAAGAATTCGAAGGATTTACGAATGAAGAATAACTTCAGAAGGTGAGCGCTATGTTTATTTTGTGTGTTGTGACATTAACGTTCGAGCAACATTATGTTGCTATTGTTCTACACCATTTTGAATTTTACTATGTTTGTGATTGCACATTTGCGTACATTTTGGGACAGAGTTGTTAGAACGCTGGTTTTCAATATATTATTAAAGTTTGACTGAACTATCTGACTGTTTTTTTGACATTCACTTTAGCGCAGCGTAGGCGCGGCTTTTAGTCCGGGGCGGCTTATTGGTGGACAAAATTATGAAATATGTAATTCATAGAAGGTGCGGCTAATAATCCGGTGCGCCTTATAGTGCGGAAAATACGGTATTATTAAAGTTTGACTGACCTATTTGACTGTTTTTTTGACATTCCTTTAGCGCAGTTAGTTGCGGCTTACAACACGGGGCGGCTTATAGGTGGACAAAGTTTTGAAATATGTCGTTCATTGAAGGCGCGGCTTATAACGCAGGGCGCCTTATGGTGCGGAATATACGGTACTCAGCCAGCGTTTGTGGGTCTGATGGACCCGTTGCATTTTGTGGCTTTTAATGCCTCACAATCAAACACTTTTATGTGAAAATACTAAACAGATGTTTACCTTATCCCAATAAACATCTGTTCAGTATTTTAACATACAAGTGTTTGATTGTGAGGCATTAAAAGTCACAAGATGCAACGGGTCCATCAGCTGAGTAACAACAATATGAACGTTGCACGGAAAATTTTTCTGCCAGTTTCTGCATCCCACAGGGATTCTTCTTTTGTGTTTCTGCAACTGCGCCTCCCACACAAGGTTGCAACATTGTTTGTCAACACTGTCTGCTCTCATTTTCTCGCACATTTGACCCTCTGATGTTCTGTGTACCTACACTCTCGTCCTGGGCATTACGTTAAAGAGCGAGGCTCCTCTATGGGGTCTTGGGGCACTAGGAGGTTAACCCCTTTACTACTGTTATCCCAGGTGACCCTTGGCAAAGGCCTAGTATCTGACTGCCCCCTAGCCAGGAATACGGTGAAGACCTCAACGGCGGAGCAGGTAGATTTAAGAACTACCACAACGGCTGCGATGGCGGAAGAAGGCTGCAGCAGAAAAGGGTCCCCAGTCGTCTAGGACTCCATGCCACTAGACCTGACCCGATTCTGTCAAGGATCGTGCGGTGACTGTCTGTGCACCAGTCTCCCCACGTTAAACTAAGTCACGCACAGGCATCCTCCATAAAGGGATACACCCCTACCAGGAGGATCGTCATACTCGTTCGAGTGACCGCCGATGATGACCTGCACTCTGTCCTCCTCCTGTCTAGGCCTGCTGTGTGTGTGTGTGGTACGCAAAACATCAATTTCCACACTTCTATTATCCAGCGGACCCAGATATCTTATATGTAATATAAATGTGTAAGGGGGGGTGTATGGTGTGTGGTCATTAAATATGTATTCTGATATATGTTCTTCACAGAAAATGAGCCAAAGTCAGTGAGTCTCAGTTTGAAAAATGAATTACCGTATTTTCCGCACTATAAGGCGCACCTAAAAACCACAAATTTTCTCAAAAGCTGACAGTGCGTCTTATAACCCGGTGCACTTTATATATGGATAAATATTAAGATTCATTTTCATAAAGTTTCGGTCTCGCAACTTCGGTAAACAGCCGCCATCTTTTTTCCCGGTAGAACAGGAAGCGCTTCTTCTTCTACGCAAGCAACCGCCAAGGTAAGCACCCGCCCCCATAGAACAGGAAGCGCTTCTTCTTCTACTGTAAGCAACCACCCGCCCGCGTAGAAGAAGAAAAAGCGCGCGGATATACCGTACGTTTCATTTCCTTTGTGTGTTTACATCTGTAAAGACCACAAAATGGCTCCTACCAAGTGACAGGGATCCGGTTCATGAAAAGACGCAATCTCTCCATCCGCACACGGATTACTATTTCACAGCAACTGATATTCCTGTGAACCGCACTGTGGATACAACGGGAGCACGTACGGTGAATATTCGCACCACAGGGAATGAGAAGTCATCCTTCACTGTGGTTCTAGCTTGCCATGCTAATGGCCAGAAACTTCCACCCATGGTGATATTCAAAAGGAAGACCTTGCCAAAAGAGACCTTTCCAGCCGGTGTCATCATAAAAGCTAACTCGAAGGGATGGATGAAGAAAAGATGAGCGAGTGGTTAAGGTAAGTTTAAGTTTACGCGAAGAGGCCGGGTGGCTTTTTTCAGCAGCTCCGTCCATGTTGATATACGATTCCATGACTGTTTTTTTGACATTCCTTTAGCGCAGTTAGATGCGGCTTACAACACTGGGCGGCTTATGGGTGGACAAAGTTTTGAAATATGCCGTTCATTGAAGGCGCGGCTTATAACCCAGGGCGCCTTATGGTGCGGAAAATACGGTAATTGTATCATTTAAAAAAAAAAGAAAACTGGTCCCACAGACCCGAACACCACACAAGGGTTAAGACAGTTCAAGACAAGACTACCTTTGTATCAATTGGTGTCATTAGGAGTAGTATACTGTCGTCTTAATTGCACGCATACAGGTAAACAAAGTACACGCAGTGCCCTGCACTAAAACAGTTGTATATCAATACAAGTACTGTACTGTTCGAGGTATTCCCGTCAATAATGTCAGCTTACAAGTATTATTATTGTTAGTGTGTTTACCTGTGTGTTCACCTGTGTGTTTACGTGTGTGTTTACGTGTGTTTACGTGTGTGTTTACCTGTGTGTTTACGTGTGTGTCAACTCTACATGCCCCTAAAGCTGACCAACACGCCGGATTGTAGTCAGCTGGAGGCGTGTCTTAATGAAATTAAACAATGGATGTCCGCTAACTTCTTGCAACTCAACGCCAAGAAAACGGAAATGCTGATTATCGGTCCTGCTAAACACCAACATTTATTTAATAATACCACCTTAACATTTGACAACCAAACAATTACACAAGGCGAATCAGCAAAGAATCTGGGTATTATTTTCGACCCAACTCTCTCCTTTGAGTCACACATTAAGAGTGTTACTAAAACGGCCTTCTTTCATCTCCGTAATATCGCTAAAATTCGTTCCATTTTGCCCACTAGTGACGCTGAGATCATTATTCATGCGCTCGTTACGTCTCGTCTCGACTACTGTAACGTATTATTTTCGGGTCTCCCTATGTCTAGCATTAAAAGATTACAATTGGTACAAAATGCGGCTGCTAGACTTTTGACAAGAACAAGAAAGTTTGATCATATTACGCCTATACTGGCTCACCTGCACTGGCTTCCTGTGCACTTAAGATGTGACTTTAAGGTTTTACTACTTAGGTATAAAATACTACACGGTCTAGCTCCGTCCTATCTTGTCGATTGTATTGTACCATATGTCCCGGCAAGAAATTTGCGTTCAAAGAACTCCGGCTTATTAGTGATTCCCAGAGCCCCAAAAAAGTCTGCGGGCTATAGAGTGTTTTCTATTGGGGCTCCAGTACTATGGAATGCCCTCCCGGTAACAATTAGAGATGCTACCTCAGTAGAAGCATTTAAGTCCCATCTTAAAACTCATTTGTATACTCTAGCCTTTAAATAGCCCCCCTGTTAGACCAGTTGATCTGCCGTTTCTTTTCTTTTCTCCTCTGCTCCCCTTTTTCTTGAGGGGGGGGGGGGGGCCAGGTCCGGTGGCCATGGATGAAGTGCTGGCTGTCCAGAGTCGGGACCAGGGGTGGACCGCTCGCCTGTGCATCGACTGGGAACATCTCTGCGCTGCTGACCCGTCTCCGCTCGGGATGGTGTCCTGCTGGCCCCACTATGGACTGGACTCTTACTATTATGTTAGATCCACTATGGACTGGACTCTCACAATATTATGTCAGACCCACTCGACATCCATTGCTTTCGGTCTCCCCTAGAGGGGGGGGGGTTACCCACATATGCGGTCCTCTCCAAGGTTTCTCATAGTCATTCACATCGACGTCCCACTGGGGTGAGTTTTTCCTTGCCCTTATGTGGGCTTTGTACTGAGGATGTCGTTGTGGCTTGTGCAGCCCTTTGAGACACTTGTGATTTAGGGCTATATAAATAAAGATTGATTGATTGATTGATTGATTGATTTACCTGTGTGTTTACGTGTGTGTTTACCTGTGTGTTTACATGTGTGTTTACGTGTGTGTTTACATGTGTTTACGTGTGTGTTTACCTGTGTGTTTACGTGTGTGTTTACCAGAGGTGGGTAGTAACGCGCTACATTTACTCCGTTACATCTACTTGAGTAACTTTTGGGATAAATTGTACTTCTAAGAGTAGTTTTAATGCAACATACTTTTACTTTTACTTGAGTATACTTATAGAGAAGAAACGCTACTTTTACTCCGCTACTTTTACTCCGCTACTTTTATCTACATTCAGCTCGCTACTCGCTACTAATTTTGATCGATCTGTTAATGCACGCTTTGTTTGTTTTGGTCTGTCAGACAGACCTTCATAGTACCTGCGTTTCAACAAATACAGTCACTGGTGACGTTCACTCCGTTCCACCAATCAGATGCAGTCACTGGTGACGTTGGACCAATCAAACAGAGCCAGGGGTCACATGACCTGACTGAAACAAGTTGAAAAATTTATTCGGGTGTTACCATTTAGTGGTTAATTGTATGGAATATGCACTGTACTGTGCAATCTACTAATAAAAGTTCCAATCAATCAATCAAAAGTGTGAAGGAAAAAAGACCATTTTTTCTTTCCACCGTACATCCCGTCAAAAGCCTAAAGACTGACTGCACAGTTCCTGTCTTCACAATAAAAGTGCCGCTCCATCGCGCCTGCGCTTTCAAAATAAGAGTCTCCGAAAGCCAGCGCAAACAAGCTAGCAAGCTACGGAGTTTGCCGCCAATGTATTTCTTGTAAAGTGTATAAAAAGGAATATGGAAGCTGGACAAACAAGATGCCAAAAACCAACCACTTTCATGTGGTATTAGACAGAAAGGAGGAACTTTTTTTCTCCTCCATTTGAAAACGTGGACGTTATCATCACTACTGTCTGATTACAATCAATGCAAGTCATCAGAATCGGGTAATACACCAACTTATATTCTTGTCTTCATGAAAGAAAGGAATCTATATGTGTTAAACATGCATGTATATTCATTAAAACACCTTTAACATGTAAACAAAAACGGCAAAATAAATAAATATAAATTATATACTGTATATATCAATGTGTGTATATATATATATGTGTGTGTGTGTGTATATATATATATATATGTATGTGTGTGTGTGTGTGTGTATATATATATATACATATATATATGCGTATATATATATATGTGTATATATATATATATATATATATATATATATATATATATATATATATATATATATATATATATATATATATATATATATATATATATATATGATATGTGTGTGTATGTTACTCATCAGTTACTCAGTACTTGAGTAGTTTTTTCACAACATACTTTTTACTTTTACTCAAGTAAATATTTGGGTGACTACTCCTTACTTTTACTTGAGTAATAAATCTCTAAAGTAACAGTACTCTTACTTGAGTACAATTTCTGGCTACTCTACCCACCTCTGGTGTTTACCTTTGTGTTTACGTGTGTGTTTACCTGTGTGTTTACGTGTGTGTTTACCTGTGTGTTTACGTGTGTGTTTACCTGTGTGTTTGCGTGTGTGTTTACGTGTGTGTTTACCTGTGTGTTTGCGTGTGTGTTTGCGTGTGTGTTTACCTGTGTGTTTACCTGTGTGTTTGCGTGTGTGTTTACGTGTGTGTTTACGTGTGTGTTTACCTGTGTGTTTACGTGTGTGTTTACATGTGTGTTTACATGTGTGTTTACCTGTGTGTTTACGTGTGTGTTTACGTGTGTGTTTACCTGTGTGTTTACGTGTGTGTTTACATGTGTGTTTACATGTGTGTTTACCTGTGTGTTTACGTGTGTGTTTACCTGTGTGTTTACGAGTGTGTTTACCTGTGTGTTTACATGTGTGTTTACCTTTGTGTTTACATGTGTGTTTACGTGTGTGTTTACGTGTGTTTACGTGTGTGTTTACCTGTGTGTTTACATGTGTGTTTAGGTGTGTGTTTACATGTGTGTTTAGGTGTGTGTTTACATGTGTGTTTACGTGTGTGTTTACGTGTGTTTACCTGTGTGTTTACATGTGTGTTTACGTGTGTGTTTACGTGTGTTTACATGTGTGTTTACGTGTGTGTTTACGTGTGTGTTTACCTGTGTGTTTACGTGTGTGTTTACCTTTGTGTTTACGTGTGTGTTTACGTGTGTGTTTACCTGTGTGTTTACATGTGTGTTTAGGTGTGTGTTTACCTGTGTGTTTACATGTGTGTTTAGGTGTGTGTTTACCTGTGTGTTTACATGTGTGTTTAGGTGTGTGTTTACGTGTGTGTTTACATGTGTGTTTAGGTGTGTGTTTACCTGTGTGTTTACGTGTGTGTTTACCTTAGTGTTTACATGTGTGTTTACGTGTGTGTTTACATGTGTGTTTAGGTGTGTGTTTACATGTGTGTTTAGGTGTGTGTTTACGTGTGTGTTTACGTGTGTGTTTACCTGTGTGTTTACGTGTGTGTTTACCTTTGTGTTTACATGTGTGTTTACGTGTGTGTTTACCTGTGTGTTTACATGTGTGTTTAGGTGTGTGTTTACATGTGTGTTTAGGTGTGTGTTTACATGTGTGTTTAGGTGTGTGTTTACGTGTGTGTTTACATGTGTGTTTAGGTGTGTGTTTACCTGTGTGTTTACATGTGTGTTTAGGTGTGTGTTTACATGTGTGTTTAGGTGTGTGTTTACCTGTGTGTTTACATGTGTGTTTACGTGTGTTTACGTGTGTGTTTAGGTGTGTGTTTACCTGTGTGTTTACGTGTGTGTTTACGTGTGTGTTTAGGTGTGTGTTTACCTGTGTGTTGTCCCTCAGCAGTTCTGTAGCAGCGGATTGGAAACCATGCTCCTTCAAATGGCGATAAATGAGCGGGATAAGCTCTTGTTTGCACGCATTTACAGACATAATGTTCTCATAGCTGACAACAGTAACGTTAATGATAAACGCACCCTCGCTCTCATTATTACCTGGTTTTAAAACAAACGCGCAAAAGAGATTCTGCTACTCCGTGACTTCACACATGTTCGCGGCGTCCCTTTTGACCCCGGAAGTACTTCCTTCTCAGTCGCGCCGCGTTGCATCATGGGAGGTGTAGTTCTGCCGTTCACTCGCTTGTGGAATACAAATACTGAAAGTTGGTGTTTTCAGACGATAATGATTTATGACTTATGAAAATACAAATCCGTGATCCACAATATAAAAAGGAGAAAGTGTGGAATCAAACGACTGCTACTGTGGGAGGGAAAAAAGTTGGCACGTTGTGTAATTCGTAACCAATCTGGCGCCCTAGGCAAGATTTTAGGTGGCGCCCCCCCCCACATCGGCAGTGAAGTGTATATACTCACAAGAAACCGAATGGCTTTGTCTTTGACCTTTTTTTTACTTAAAGAAAGCAAATTAACAATCAGAATAGTTAACAAGATTAAAAAAAAAAAGAATAAATAAATGAATGCAAAAAATAAAAAAATGAATATATGAAATACAATATTTTTTACATACATATTGCTTAATTAACATTAATGATGTGCACTTTAACAACTAGGCTTACAACTATATCTAATTAATAAA
This sequence comes from Nerophis lumbriciformis, assembly GCF_033978685.3. Taxonomy (NCBI): domain Eukaryota; kingdom Metazoa; phylum Chordata; class Actinopteri; order Syngnathiformes; family Syngnathidae; genus Nerophis; species Nerophis lumbriciformis. The sequence continues at coordinate 21,685,677 of NC_084583.2, read as the reverse complement.
GGGGTGGAAAAGTGACTATTACCTGCAGGGCAAACATTAGCTAACCAGAAGGCAATAACAATGTAAACAAAAAACACCTGCTTAAAAGATCTAATACAAATGTCCCTGAGGAATGTAAGGTGGGAGTACTGTAATTACCTAACGTTACATTATTATTTTCCATAACAATTTAGCCCCCTCCACAATTAACCCGACGTTAAAACAGAACTAGCTATTTATTGATTAGCAATTGCCGAATCATGTAACATTAGCTTAATGCTAAAAAGCCAGGTTACTATCACATTCTGTAACAGACAAATAATTTCATGGAGGCTAACGTTACCTACCTGCTACTTCTGTCTTTTCTCGTTTCTCCTCCTCTTCTTTTCTCTTTTTTCTTCCCTGGGCACCTGACAGTTTTGGCCGTTTTGACATCTTGTGTTGATTTTTTGATGTGGTGACGTCCAAAAAGAGTCTTGATACGGGAAGGGAGGGGGCGCACAAATATTATTTGTTGTAACAAATAATATTTCTATTATATAGGCTTTACTTTGCATTTTAATTAACGAGGGATTATTTTTTGTATTTAGAAATAATAGTACCAACTTTTTTTTTTTCTCCAACATTTGTGGCACTGGCGTGGCGCCCCCTGATGGACGGCGCCCTTAGCATTTGCCTATACGGCCTATGCCACGGGCCGGCCCTGATTCGTAAATAAAAACAGAATACAATGATTTGCAAATCCTATTCAACTTATATTCGATTGAATAGACTGCAAGATATTTAATGTTAGAACTGAGAAAACATGTATGTATTAGGGGTGTGGGAATAAATCGATTTGAATTCGAATCACGATTCTCACGTTGTGCGATTCAGAATCGATTCTCATTTTTAAAAAATCTATTATTTTTTAAATTATTTTTAAATTTTTTTTTTTTTTTTTTTTTTTTTTTTAAATTAATCAATCCAACAAAACAATACACAGCAATACCATAACAATGCAATCCAATTCCAAAAGCAAAGCCGAGCCAGCAACACTCAGAAGTGCAATAAACAGAGCAATTGAGAGGAGACACAAACACCACACACAACAAACCAAAAGTAGTGAAACAAAAATGAATATTATCAACAACAGTATCAATATTAGTTACAATTTCAACATAGCAGTGATTAAAAATCCCTCATCGACATTATCATTAGACATTTATAAAAATTTAAAAAAGAACAATAGTGTCACAGTGGCATACACTTATTTTCCACAAAGATACAAACCCCGTTTCCATATGAGTTGGGAAATTGTGTTGAGTGTAAATATAAACGGAATACAATGATTTGCAAATCCTTTTCAACCCATATTCAATTGAATGCACTACAAAGACAACATATTTGATGTTCAAACTCATAAACTTTATTTTTTTTTGCAAATAATATTCAACTTTCATGGCTGCAACACGTGCCAACGTAGTTGGGAAAGGGCATGTTCACCACTGTGTTACATGGCCTTTCCTTTTAACAACACTCAGTAAAGGTTTGGGAACTGAGGAGACACATTTTTGAAGCTTCTCAGGTGGAATTCTTTCCCATTCTTGCTTGATGTACAGCTTAAGTTGTTCAACAGTCCGGGGGTCTCCGTTGTGCTATTTTAGGCTTCATAATGCGCCACACATTTTCAATGGGAGACAGGTCTGGACTACAGGCAGGCCAGTCTAGTACCCGCACTCTTTTACTATGAAGCCACGTTGATGTAACACGTGGCTTGGCATTGTCTTGCTGAAATAAGCAGGGGCGTCCATGGTAACGTTGCTTGGATGGCAACATATGTTGCTCCGAAACCTGTATGTACCTTTCAGCATTAATGATGCCTTCACAGATGTGTGAGTTACCCATGTCTTGGGCACTAATACACTCCCATACCATCACAGATGCTGGCTTTTCAACTTTGCGCCTAGAACAATCCGGATGGTTCTTTTCCTCTTTTGTCCGGAGGACACGACGTCCACAGTTTCCAAAAACAATTTGAAATGTGGACTCGTCAGACCACAGAACACTTTTCCACTTTGTATCAGTCCATCTTAGATGAGCTCAGGCCCAGTGAAGCCGACAGCGTTTCTGGGTGTTGTTGATAAACGATTTTTTCCTTGCATAGGAGAGTTTTAACTTGCACTTACAAATGTAGCGACCAACTGTAGTTACTGACAGTGGGTTTCTGAAGTGTTCCTGAGTCCATGTGGTGATATCCTTTACACACTGATGTCGCTTGTTGATGCATTACAGCCTGAGGGATCGAAGGTCACGGGCTTAGCTGCTTACGTGCAGTGATTTCTCCAGATTCTCTGAACCCTTTGATGATATTACGGAGCGTAGATGGTGAAATACCTAAATTCCTTGCAATAGCTGCTTGAGAAAGGTTTTTCTTAAACTGTTCAACAATTTGCTCACGCATTTGTTAACTAAGTGGTGATCCTCGCCCCATCCTTGTTTGTGAATGACTGAGCATTTCATGGAATCTACTTTCATACCCAATCATGGCACCCACCTGTTCCCAATTAGCCTGTTCACCTGTGGGATGTTCCAAATAAGTGTTTGATGAGCATTCCTCAACTTTATCAGTATTTATTGCCACCTTTCCCAACTTCTTTGTCACGTGTTGCTGGCATCAAATTCTAAAAATAATGATTATTTAAAAAAAAAAAAAAGTTTATGAGTTTGAACATCAAATATGTTGTCTTTGTAGCATATTCAACTGAATATGGCTTGAAAAGGATTTGCAAATCATTGTATTCCGTTTATATTTACATCTAACACAATTTCCCAACTCATATGGAAACGGGGTTTGTAAGTTTTTGGGTTTATGCTTTACGATCAAGTGTTTTAACTTCAACTTTATGACAGTTAAGATGTTCTTATTCAACACTCAATTCAGTTTGATCATATGAAGTATATTATCATATTTCTCTGACTATAAGGTGCACTTAAAATCCTTTAATTTTCTCAAAAATCGACAGTGCGCCTTATAACCCAGTGCGCCTAATTTACAGTATAATTCTGGTTGGGCTCACCAACCTGGAAACTATTTTATTTGGTACATGGTGTAATGATACGTGTGACCAGTAGATGGCAGTCATACATAAGAGATACGTGTAGACTGCAATATGATGGCAGTAAACAACACCAAAACTGTTCCATTAAGAATATAGAACATTACACGCGGCACTCAAAAATCTGTCAAAATGATTTTAGTACGACTTCGGTAAGCTATGAAGCCGCACCGCTTGATGGATTGTCGGCGCATTAAACATACAAGTGTTATTATGGTGTGTGTATAAGGACCTATGCAGATATATTACCTGGCGTTTAGTTTCACAATATTATGCAAAACCAACTCTTCTTACCTTCTGGTACCTGCTGATCTGTATTTGGGTTCTGCATAAGTCCTGAAAATGTGCGCAGATCCCCAATTGTAGTCCGTGCCGACGCCGTAGTCATAAGCTTCTTCTTTTTCTCTACTTTATTATGTGACATTCATCTTCCGCTGTTGCCATTTCTAATATAAAGTAGCGTACAATTCTTACTTACCGTATATTCCGCACCATAAGCCGCCCCGTGTTATAAGCCGCGCCTTCAATGAACGCCATATTTCAAAACTTTGTCCACCTATAAGCCGCCCCGTGTTGTAAGCCGCATCTAACTGCGCTACAGGGAATGTCAAAAAAAACAGTCAGATAGGTCAGTTAAACTTTAATAATACAGGTAAAAGCCAGTAAATTAGAATATTTTGAAAAACTTGATTTATTTCAGTAGTTGCATTCAAAAGGTGTAACTTGTACATTATATTTATTCATTGCACACAGACTGATGCATTCAAATGTTTATTTCATTTAATTTTGATGATTTGAAGTGGCAACAAATGAAAATCCAAAATTCCATGTGTCACAAAATTAGAATATTACTTAAGGCTAATACAAAAAAGGGATTTTTAGAAATGTTGGCCAACTGAAAAGTATGAAAATGAAAAATATGAGCATGTACAATACTCAATACTTGGTTGGAGCTCCTTTTGCCTCAATTTCTGCGTTAATGCGGCGTGGCATGGAGTCGATGAGTTTCTGGCACTGCTCAGGTGTTATGAGAGCCCAGGTTGCTCTGATAGTGGCCTTCAACTCTTCTGCGTTTTTGGGTCTGGCATTCTGCATCTTCCTTTTCACAATACCCCACAGATTTTCTATGGGGCTAAGGTCAGGGGAGTTGGCGGGCCAATTTAGAACAGAAATACCATGGTCCGTAAACCAGGCACGGGTAGATTTTGCGCTGTGTGCAGGCGCCAAGTCCTGTTGGAACTTGAAATCTCCATCTCCATAGAGCAGGTCAGCAGCAGGAAGCATGAAGTGCTCTAAAACTTGCTGGTAGACGGCTGCGTTGACCCTGGATCTCAGGAAACAGAGTGGACCGACACCAGCAGATGACATGGCACCCCAAACCATCACCCAACCATGCAAATTTTGCATTTCCTTTGGAAATCGAGGTCCCAGAGTCTGGAGGAAGACAGGAGAGGCACAGGATCCACGTTGCCTGAAGTCTAGTGTAAAGTTTCCACCATCAGTGATGGTTTGGGGTGCCATATCATCTGCTGGTGTCGGTCCACTCTGTTTCCTGAGATCCAGGGTCAACGCAGCCGTCTACCAGCAAGTTTTAGAGCACTTCATGCTTCCTGCTGCTGACCTGCTCTATGGAGATGGAGATTTCAAGTTCCAACAGGACTTGGCGCCTGCACACAGCGCAAAATCTACCCGTGCCTGGTTTACGGACCATGGTATTTCTGTTCTAAATTGGCCCGCCAACTCCCCTGACCTTAGCCCCATAGAAAATCTGTGGGGTATTGTGAAAAGGAAGATGCAGAATGCCAGACCCAAAAACGCAGAAGAGTTGAAGGCCACTATCAGAGCAACCTGGGCTCTCATAACACCTGAGCAGTGCCAGAAACTCGTCGACTCCATGCCACGCCGCATTAACGCAGTAATTGAGGCAAAAGGAGCTCCAACCAAGTATTGAGTATTGTACATGCTCATATTTGTCATTTTCATACTTTTCAGTTGGCCAACATTTCTAAAAATCCCTTTTTTGTATTAGCCTTAAGTAATATTCTAATTTTGTGACACACGGAATTTTGGATTTTCATTTGTTGTCACTTCAAATCATCAAAATTAAATGAAATAAACATTTGAATGCATCAGTCTGTGTGCAATGAATAAATATAATGTACAAGTTACACTTTTTGAATGCAATTACTGAAATAAATCAAGTTTTTCAAAATATTCTAATTTACTGGCTTTTACCTGTATATTAAAAACCAGCGTTCTAACAACTCTGTTCACTCCCAAAATGTACGGTAATGTGCAAATGTGCAATCACAAACATAGTAAAATTCAAAATAGTGCAGAGCAATAGCAATAACTTAATGTTGCTCGAACGTTAATGTCACAACACACAAAATAAACATAACACTCACTTTCTGAAGTTATTCTTCATTCATAAATCCCTCGAATTCTTCTCCTACGGTGTCCGAATTAAAAAGTTGGGCGAATACGAATTTCCAAAATGGCCGGCTCCGTCTCGTCGAAGTCATCAGAGTCAGTGTCGCTGTTGTTTTTCCAGCAGTTCCGTGAATCCTGCCTTCCGGAAAGCTCGGACCACAGTTGAGACCGAAATATCCGCCCAGGCATTTACGATCCACTGGCAGATGTTGGCGTATGTCGTCCGGCGCTGTCTCCCTGTCTTAGTGAATGTGTGTTCGCCTTCGGTCATCCCTTCGAGTTAGCTTTTATGATGACGCCGGCTGGAAAGTTCTCTTTTGGCAAGGTCTTCCTTTTGAATATCACCATGGGTGGAAGTTTCTGGCCATTAGCATGGCAAGCTAGAACCACAGTGTGTCGCTTAGTAGGAGCCATTTTGTGGTCTTTACAGAGGAAATGAAACGTAATACCCGCGCGCTTCTTCTTCTATGGGGGCGGGTGCTTACCTTGGCGGTTGCTTACCGTAGAAGAAGAAGCACTTCCTCTTCTACGGGGAAAAAAGATGGCGGCTGTTTACCGTAGTTGCGAGACCTAAACTTTATGAAAAGGAATCTTAATATTAATCCATATATAAAGCGCACCGGGTTATAAGCCGCACTGTCAGCTTTTGAGTAAATTTGTGGTTTTTAGGTGCGGCTAATAGTGCGGAAAATACGGTATATCTGTCAGTAGACTAGCTATCAAAGCGCTAAAAAGTGTAGTGAGTTTACATTATTCACCCACCGAACTTCCGTTTGGACGTTTTTTCACATTTCCGGCGTTGATGTTGCATTATTGAGCCACGGATGAGAAGATGCTGCTCCGTTATTGATTTATGTAAAGTCTGAATGTCATTAAAACAGTTAGTGCCATCTTTTGACATTTCTTCCACTCCCGTCCTTGCACGCTACACCGCTACAACAAAGATGACGGTGAGAAGACGCCGTCGAAGGTGAGCCACGTAAATAAGACCGTCCACAAAACGGCGCATCCTTAAGCGACTGTCAGAAAGCGACTTGAAGATGATCTGTAAAACATAATCTATGCAAAATTTTGACCAAATAACCACCATTACATGATATGTAGATCACAACATCGTGTTTTCCATTGAAAAAAAATATATATGACCCCTTTAATGCGCCTTATGATCCGGTGCGCCTTTTGTATGAAAATAGATCTGACTAGCCCTGCTCATCGGCAGTGCGCCTTATAATCCGATGTGCCCTATGGTCCGAAAAATATGGTAAGTAAAATTGGGGTTTACTATCAAGTGTTTAACTTTGACTTTATGACAGTTAAGATGCTCTTATTTGACACTTAATTCAGTTTGACCATATACTGTATAGTATATTAATACAGTTAAAAAATATTTTATTCAGGGAAAAGTTTGAACCTGGAACAAATGAGCAGAATATTACATAAATGTTTTCCCCCAAAACTACACCTTTCAATCTACTTTGTGTTGGAACTGTTTCAATAAATTGTATGGTTTGTTTATTGAGACACTGCAAGCAGGCCCGGCCCTCACCAATCTGGCGCCCTAGGCAAGATTTTAGGTGGCGCCCCCCCACATCGGCAGTGAAGTGTATATACTCACAAGAAACCGAATAGCTTTGTCTTTGACCTTTTTTTTTTTTTTTACTTACAACTATACCTAATATATAAAGGGGTGGAAAAGTGACTATTACCTGCAGGGCAAACATTAGCTAACCAGAAGGCAATAACAATGTAAACAAAAAACACCTGCTTAAAAGATCTAATACAAATGTCCCTGAGGAATGTAAGGTGGGAGTACTGTAATTACCTAACGTTACATTATTATTGTCCATAACAATTTAGCCCCCTCCACAATCTTAACCCGACGTTAAAACAGAACTAGCTATTTATTGATTAGCAATTGCCGAATCATGTAACATTAGCTTAATGCTAAAAAGCCAGGTCACTATCACATTCTGTAACAGACAAATAATTTCATGTAGGCTAACGTTACCTACCTGCTACCTCTGTCTTTTCTCGTTTCTCCTCCTCTTCTTTTCTCTTTTTTCTTCCCTGGGCACCTGACAGTTTTGGCCGTTTTGACATCTTGTGTTGATTTTTTGATGTGGTGACGTCCAAAAAGAGTCATGATACGGGAAGGGAGGGGGCGCACCGTGCGGGGGGAGGGGGGCGGGGGGGCGTAATGTTGTAACAAATAATATTTCTATTAAATAGGGTTTACTTTGCATTTTAATTAACATGGGATTATTTGTTGTATTTAGAAATAATAGTACCAGCTTTTTTTTTTTTTTTTTTTCTCCAACATTTGTGGCACTGGCGTGGCGCCCCCTAATGGACGGCGCCCTTAGCATTTGCCTATACGGCCTATGCCACGGGCCGGCCCTGACTGCAAGGCAACTGGCTGTGACAGGCTGCCGGTCAGTGGACTTCAACAACTGACAGGAGCCCCTTTATGAACCAAGTACGTATTCCATACTGAATCTCAGTGCCCAGAGCTTACTAGGGGTAGACCCTTGAGGACGAAATTACCATCCGGCATCACTTGTCCTCTATAAAAACACATCCGCTTTGAGATTCTTTCAATTAAACAAGCTTAAAATGAGACCAACTTGGCTGCAGAGTTACTGGAAAAGACCACCAAGGTTTTATGGAAGGAAATAATTGTTAACATTTGAAATGTAATATTTCTTAAGGTCTATTACTCTATTTACTATACACATATTAAGTGGACGGGAATGTTGAAACAACCTTCGGGGGCCTGTAAAAAATTTCCCTGAGCACATAAAAAAAATAGAGCATTTCCTTCAGCTTCAACGGCATGCAGGAAATGTGAGTCGTTACCCTTATAAATGGCACTCTGTTCTCTTTTTCTAGGAAATACTGTATCTATTTTCCATGTAACACTCTTAACTACAGGCTGTCAGGTGTGTGATTTCCAGGGATTTTCAATGTGACACAAGGATGTCTCTAAGTTGTTGTAAAACTGAAAAAAAAAAATCCTTTGACAACAAAAAATTACCTACGACGTGCCTTATTTTGAGTTTCTTGGTAATTTTCTGGGTGTAGTTTTAGTTCCTGTCTTGAGCTCTTCACTGGTCACTGTGGACTATTCTTTCCATGCTGAGCTCAAGTACACACATACTTTGTGGACGCCGTCTGCTCCACATTCCTTGTAAGTGTTTTTGCTGTGTTCCAGCGTTTCCTTCAAATTCCTTCATAGTCTGTCCAGTCGGAGCACTTCCCTTTTTGTTTGTGTAATCATTAAATACCCTTTTTTTTTTTTACTGCAAGCTGCCTCCTCTTTCGTCTGGATTTGAAATCACTACAACCTCCTTCGTCTCACACGACACACCGCTTGACAAATATACGGTATACATGCAAATATATACGCCAATATAAATGCATTGTAACATAATAGAACAAAAGTTAAAAGGAAGAAATGACAAAGCAAGGTCTGCTGTGGAGCATGGAGAAGGAAAAAGACCGATGGTCAGGAGAAGGGCCCAAAACACCTTGCATGTTGTAGAGAGATATGGAAAACATTTGATGTATCATATTGAAAATGCTATCATCCATCCATCCATCCAGTTTCTACCGCGTATTCCCTTCGGGGTGGCAGGGGGCGCTGGAGCCTATCTCAGCTACAATTGGGCGGAAGGCGGTGTACACCCTGGACAAGTCGCCACCTCATCGCAGGGCCAACACAGACAGACAGACAACATTCACACTCACATTCACACACTAGGACCAATTTTAGTTTTGCCAATCAACCTATCCCCAGGTGCATGTCTTTGGAGGTGGGAGGAAGCCGGAGTACCCGGAGGGAACCCACGCAGTCACGGGGAGAACATGCAAACTCCACACAGAAAGATCCCGAGCCCGGTATTGAACTCAAGACTACTCAGGACCTTCGTATAGTGAGGCAGACGCACTAACCCCTCTTCCACCGTGCTATCATGTTCGATTTAAACTTCAAACAACCAACAATATTCTAACCCTCTCATTATGTAGACTTGCTACTGTTGTATATTTGTTGGTCGTGCAATGGGTGATGAGCCAAGAAGACGCCAACAAGGAATCGTCGAACAAAAAACGTTATTTGTTTCAGCGAGCCTCAGACTGTGAACTGCAGATTCCAGGAGATAAGAGTATGGGCCTGATCACTCCTCTGATGTCCTCTAGGACCACAGTGACGAAATACCCCTTCCTGAAGACCCCCACTCTTTGTAACTCTAGCCTTAGAGCCGGCTGGTCAATCTTTCCCTGACATTATTCCTTTGATCAGTTTGAGTCGGGTGACCTACGATCCCTATCATTTACTCCTACCTGTGGGGGCTTCGTTGAGGTGTCCTCGGGGGTGTTTTTCAGAACAGCCTGTTCCTGATAGCGTCAAGGCCATTCGAGGGAGTCAAATCGTAGATTAGGATGTTGTTTTCCTCGAGCAGTCAAAAACAATGACTTGCCTGCTCTATTTGTCCATGCTGGTTTCTCTCAAATTCAATTAAATTCTCCTTCTCAGCAAACTTCTTCATGATGTGATCCATCTTGCGATTCAGTTCAGAAATCGCCACAGTCTGTGTTACCACAGCCTGGCCCAAACCTTCCATTGCGACGAACAGCCGTTGGGCTCCTTGAGTGGCTGCCATCGTCTTCCGAATTTGACGATACACCAGAGCAATGCCCAGCCCAATCAGCAGGTGCCCCGCGATCACGGTTCCAAATAGGTAGATGTCTTCTACGTCCTCAATGGAAAGGACTAAGAGGCACATTATTCTCCATTTATCCCAGGAGTCTCTCACGTACCCCGCAGCAATGGTTCCATCAGGGCAGCCAGGCTCCCCCGAACCTCTTTTCTTTGTCGAAAAGACTTTGTCAATTGCGTCGAGAGTCCAGCTGATCACATCCATGTTTGATGTTTAGATTTGAGGACAGCGCAAAGAAAGAGGCTTCAAAAAAGTTCAGACAAGACAAAAATGAAGAGAGCAAGCAGGGAAGGAGGTAGCGGGGAAAAATGTGACCGCCCTCACCAGAGGCAAGACAGAAATAAGGCCTGGAAACATCTTGTAACAAGTACAAAATTGCTTAGAAAATAAAAATGCAGATGCATTTGATTGACCGGATCTTGTTGCTTCCATTTAGATAATCCTCTATTCGATTTGATTTGTTTCTCTTCTTTTGCAATCTGCAACCCTATCAGTAAACTTAGCAAATTGATTGTGTAATAGTAAATAATGTGCAACCTTTTACAAACAAAGACGTCTTTGTTTGCAGTTGAAGGGTGACAAGATGGTGCAGAGGCAAAGAGAAAACCCCTGTCCATTCCTCAGATTAGAAAATTGGGGTAAGAGGTGGAGGTTTCCTGGCAAGGCTGTACTGATTAGAAAGGAGGCAGTGTTCACATGGGGAAGGGGAGCAGCCATATACAGAAACAGCACCTCTTCCGTCAACCAAAGCCAAACATACAGGGCTTATAATAACAATAATGCTAATACTGGGTTAAAATTCAGGTCATGAGATGTAAATGGAATATTGTTGGTGGTTTTTGGATGGTCATTTAGAGGGGTTTGTGTGAGGAATAGAGGAGCTCCCATTAGCTGCATTGTTAGCCACTTTGTACTTGCCATATGTTACAAGTTAGAATGCATAAAGAAGAGAAAACATGTTCTTGCCCTACATAGGGGTTGTGAATGATAGGCAAAATTCCCAAAAAAGTGTATAACATTCAACAAACATGTGCAAAGGATTGATGCAATTTCCCTTTTTCTCTCTCATCTCCCTCAGTTTGTTGCACACGACTTGTAGTTTTTGGAGGCCTCTTGTTGCTGGAAAACAATCTCTTTCAATTTAATCTTGAGTATCTTTATATGATTTTCTAGTAAATCAAAAAAATATTTCACATGATCAATTTGATGTTGGTTTTGTTATAACATGGAAGTGAAGCTCTTTGTCAGCCTTTTCATTTCTTGCCGTTTCCCTTATTTCACCGGACTCTTTTTAGAGTCACATTTATCCCAATCTTTGGAGCTGTCTTTTTTTGTAGTCCTGGTTTTGGTACCATTCTTCAAGACGACTGCACTAGATGCAAGGCATGCCTACTACAAGATTTGTTGTGTCGAGCTTTAGGGGCCGTTGAGCAATCCTGGTGAACTGAAAAATATAAACAAGCTATAGTGACTATAGTGGACACCAGAGGTGTGGACTCGAGTCACATGACTTGGACTCATACAAAAAGGTTAATCAATCAACTACAATTCAACCACATCTCAATCAGAGCCAAACTTGAGATCACTCTCCTCAACATATCTTAGGAAACCAAACAAAAGGCTCATCAATCAACCACAATTTAACCATGTCCCTATCAGAGCCAAACTTGAGATCAGTCTCCTCAACATATTTTAGGAAACCAAACAAAAGGCTCATCAATCAACCACAATTTAACCATGTATCAATCAGAGCCAAACTAGAGATCAGTCTCCCTTACATATTTTAGGAAACCACACAAAAGGCTCATCAATTAACCACAATTCAACCACGTCTCAATCAGAGCCAACCGAGAGATCAGTCTGCTTTACATATTTTAGGAAACCACCCTATACTTCCTGAAGCTTCACAGAACAACCATTCAATGATGGCTGGCTGTCCAGAGTTGGGACCCGGGGTGGACCGCTCGCCTGTGCATCGGCTGGGAACATCTCTGCGCTGCTGACCCGTCTCCGCTCGGGATGGTGTCCTGCTGGCCCCACTATGGACTGGACTCTTACTATTATGTTGGATCCACTATGGACTGGACTCTCACAATATTATGTCAGACCCACTCGACATCCATTGCTTTCGGTCTCCCCTAGAGGGGGGGGGGGTTACCCACATATGCGGTCCTCTCCAATGTTTCTCATAGTCATTCACATCGACGTCCCACTGGGGTGAGTTTTTCCTTGCCCTTATGTGGGCTTTGTACCGAGGATGTCGTTGTGGCTTGTGCAGCCCTTTGAGACACTTGTGATTTAGGGCTATATAAATAAACATTGATTGATTGATTGATTGAATGTCAGCCTAATCCTCTCCAGTTTGAGAAAATAAAGAACATCTTTAATCCAGCGGGTGTGGCAAGGTGGCGCTGTTGCCTTCCAATTTAACACACTGAGTCTTCTAGCCAATAAAGTAGTGAATGCTACAAGATTCTTCCAAATAGTCCGCTTCGATGATTCGGCTTAATCTTTTTGCCAATTACCAAAGACCAAGTATTCAAAGTGTCAGTCCAATTGCTGCACAGGGATGAACAAAGCCATAACATATGTATTAAATCAGCTGGAGACTTGGCACTAAGGCTGAAACGACGCGTCGACGTAGTCATCGGTTACGTAAATACGTCGACGTCGTTTTTATGCTTCGAGGGGGGGGGTTGTGTGCATGTAGCGTGCTTAGTCTGGAGGCTAAATACACACAGTGTTTGTGTAACTGTTGTTTAGTAAGGAAGTGTTGATATTCTTTGCTTAGTTTGATAAATGTTGGAGCAGTTTGCTTCATCAGGAGGGTGAAGTCGCTCAACTTAAAGTGTTGGATTTAACTGTGTTGGATCATTGGCTGCTGGTGAGGGCATAGAAAAAGGGGCATTTTTCTACCAGTAGACAGCGTTTAAGATTGAGTGTTTCACTGCTAAATTAATAATATATTTATATTGAATATGGATTTTAAATATGTATCTAAATAGGTGGTTAATTGGTTAGGTATTTATGTATTTGCATATTGGGTTTTCTGTTGCATTTATCTATTGTGTTTCTGGTGTTAAATGTATTTTATATGTATCTTGGTGCATTTATGTTGAGACAATTTATTTAAAATCTGTTTTAACTTAAAGGGAAAAGATGTGTCCATTTTCTTGCACTTGTTTAATGGTTAAGAGTTTGATAGCCTAATTAATAGTTGTAAATTATGGGATTGATAATTGATTGATTTTTTACAGCATGTTAATCTTGTGGTGTTTTGTCCTTAAAGGTTTTTCACCTACTAAAGAAGCTAAAGGCTACTAAAGGCTACTAAAGGCTACTAAAGACAGCTAATGACAGCTAAAGAAACTAAAGTCTATTAACACTGCTAAAGACTGCTAAAAAGACTAAAGAAGAAAAAAGAAGCTGTTTCTTGGTTGGAAAAACTGTTGCAAACTAAAGGAAAATAAAAGGAAAAAGTAACTACGGTCTGGTCTTTTGAGTGAAATCCAGAAGCCACATTCAGCATTGGTACATCCCTTCAAGTGTGGGATAAGCACAGCGAAAAAAGCCAAACACTTGACAGTTGTTGTATGCACACTGTGTCGAGCCGAAATGGCCTATCATAGCAGCACAACGGCTATGAAGGAACATTTGAAAAGAAAACACCCGACAGCGTTCTTTCCATCACCATCAACTAGTCAATCGTCCGCGTGAGTATACGTTGTCATCATTACACAAAATCATGAATGTGTCATTTGTATCTGCGTTGTAAATTCATAAACTAAAACACTGTTTCGCTCTGAGAGGCGCGTTTGGCGTGCCTGTTCAGTGTTTACAAAGACGCGCTCCTCTTTAACGCTAACGTTAATTAGTTGTGCAAATACCTTTTACAACATTAACAGTTACATATACTATGTACAAACCAACAATTAACTTTCACTTTAATCATACTATCATTGTTGTGTTATTAAGCAAAATAGGCAATACTTTTACTTATGTTGAAATGTTTACACTGTTACAGAATATTTCGTTTTGCACTTTTTTGTATTGGATGTTTATCTTTATTTTTGCACATTTTAAAGCAAAATAAGCAATACTTTTACTTTAGAAATGCTTATACTATTGCAGAATATTAAGATTTGCACTGGATGTTTACTTTTATATGTGCACATTAAAAAGCAAATAAGCTACTTTTAATTTTGTTAAATGTTAAAAGTTTTAAATGTTTACATTGTTACAGAATATTTTGTCATGTTGTTGTCAATGTTGACTGAGTGGCCATACTTTTTTTTTGTATATAAAAGTCATGCCTTTTGAAAAAACTGGCCAACATTTATTTTTTCATCTTCATTTTAAATAAAAAAAAAAAAATCGGTAAAAGGAAAAATAATCTATAGATTAATCGAAAAAAAATAATCTATAGATTAACCGATTAATCGAAAAAAATAATCTATAGATTAATCGATAGAAAAATAATCGTTAGCTGCAGCCTTACTTGGCACCCATCACATACAGGTAAAAGCCAGTAAATTAGAATATTTTGAAAAACTTGATTTATTTCAGTAATTGCATTCAAAAGGTGTAACTTGTACATTATATTTATTCATTGCACACAGACTGATGCATTCAAATGTTTATTTCATTTAATTTTGATGATTTGAAGTGGCAACAAATGAAAATCCAAAATTCCGTGTGTCACAAAATTAGAATATTACTTAAGGCTAATACAAAAAAGGGATTTTTAGAAATGTTGGCCAACTGAAAAGTATGAAAATGAAAAATATGAGCATGTACAATACTCAATATTTGGTTGGAGCTCCTTTTGCCTCAATTACTGCGTTAATGCGGCGTGGCATGGAGTCGATGAGTTTCTGGCACTGCTCAGGTGTTATGAGAGCCCAGGTTGCTCTGATAGTGGCCTTCAACTCTTCTGCGTTTTTGGATCTGGCATTCTGCATCTTCCTTTTCACAATACCCCACAGATTTTCTATGGGGCTAAGGTCAGGGGAGTTGGCGGGCCAATTTAGAACAGAAATACCATGGTCCGTAAACCAGGAACGGGTAGATTTTGCGCTGTGTGCAAGCGCCAAGTCCTGTTGGAACTTGAAATCTCCATCTCCATAGAGCAGGTCAGCAGCAGGAAGCATGAAGTGCTCTAAAACTTGCTGGTAGACGGCTGCGTTGACCCTGGATCTCAGGAAACAGAGTGGACCGACACCAGCAGATGACATGGCACCCCAAACCATCACCCAACCATGCAAATTTTGCATTTCCTTTGGAAATCGAGGTCCCAGAGTCTGGAGGAAGACAGGAGAGGCACAGGATCCACGTTGCCTGAAGTCTAGTGTAAAGTTTCCACCATCAGTGATGGTTTGGGGTGCCATGTCATCTGCTGGTGTCCGTCCACTCTGTTTCCTGAGATCCAGGGTCAACGCAGCCGTCTACCAGCAAGTTTTAGAGCACTTCATGCTTCCTGCTGCTGACCTGCTCTATGGAGATGGAGATTTCAAGTTCCAACAGGACTTGGCGCCTGCACACAGCGCAAAATCTACCCGTGCCTGGTTTACCGATATTCCGTCATACATTCCAGCCAGTCGGACCTTGGTATAACAGGTACCACGTACTGACTTGCTTGGCTTCTAAGTTGTTCCTGTTTTATTTTCTGACACTAACAATGTTGTCTGCCTCAGTGTCATGGCACAGTGGTTCTCTTACTGTAGTGTGTAGTTTTACCTCTATAACCTACATCCTCTGGGATATGCAGCGGTCCCAGAGGACCATACACCCCCCCCAAAAAAGAGATCTTAACTTCAGATGCACCTCAGTCGTTTTTCCCTTCACACACTTTGACCTGCTTTAAACTCAGTCACTGCGTCAGGAATGCGTCTGCTTAGCAAACATCCATGGCCACATTTTCTTGCTCTTTACGGGAGGCTCATTAGTTGACCAGCAGCCTTCAAACCCACAAGCCTTCCTGTTGCCAACGTCAACATTTGCTGGGTATGATGTGTTTCTCTCAGATTTTTTTTATGGGCTTTTGCAGATATGTTTAATCTGCAAAGCTCAGCATCATGATCTGTTTGTTACTCATTAACATTTTGACTGCAGGGCTTAGGGCCTTTGCAGAGTCCCCTTACACATATTGTATATACCTAGGGGCCACTTGGGTTAAAATAATATCTATCTATCTATCTATCTATCTATCTATCTATCTATCTATCTATCTATCTAATCCATCCGTACAGGGGTGTCAAACGTTTAAACAGGTTTTATCCGGCCCGCGATAGAATTTTGGCGAGTATAAAAACTGACATTTTCGAATGAAAGAAACTGCTCTTCTTAATGTATCCACTGGATGTCGCAATAGCAATTCTTTGTATCCCCTGCCGCAGGAGTGCGCATGACTTCATTATCTGGGCGCTAGAGATGCGCGGTTTGCGGACACAACCGCGGAGTCCGCGGATTATCCGCGGGTCGGGCGGTTGAAATAAAAAAAAATTAGATTTTATCCGCGGGTCGGGTCGGGCGGTTGAAATAAAAAAAAAATTAGATTTGAGGCCCGTAACATGCACGAAAAGTCCCCATATTTTGCATGCTCGTCAGCTATGACGAAAAAATTTATATTTTGGGGTCACTAAATTTTTGGTGGTGGGTCCTCCAAAGATATGCACCTGGGGTAAGCGGTAGAAAATGGATGGATGGATAGATTTTAAATAGATTCAGGCGGGTGGCAGTTAAACCAATTCGGAAATATATATACATAGTTAAATGTTGTTACCCACATACGAAAAACGAGCAGGCACCTGCAGCATATGCCACAACAGAAGAAGAAAAAAAAAAGAGATGGACACTTTTACGGAGCGGAGAAGGGACGCGTCGCCGGGGTCCGGGACCGAGGCCCCCTTCCCCCGAGAGGGCCCCACCGGGAGCCGTAGCTGAGGTGATCCGCGCGAAGGGCCCGACGCACGTCCAGGGTCACCACCGCGCCCACCGCACCGACACCCTGCCTCGTCCGCCTTCGCCGCGGCCGGCGTCACGCGCAGCAGGTAAGCAGCTTACCTGCCCGCCACCCCCGTGGCCGGGGGCTCGTAACAGGGGTCACTCCGCGCGCTCCGCCCGCGCAGCTTACCTGCCCACCACCCCCGTTGCCGGGGGCGCGTAACAGGGGTCACTCCGCGCGCAGTGCGCTCACGAAAGGGGCGGGGCTCACCCTGGTGAGCCGAGTGGGCCACTTTTGGTAAGCAGAACTGGCGCTGCGGGATGAACCGAACGCCGGGTTAAGGCACCCGATGCCGACGCTCATCAGACCCCAGAAAAGGTGTTGGTTGATATAGACAGCCGGACGGTGGCCATGGAAGTCGGAACCCGCTAAGGAGTGTGTAACAACCCACCTGCCGAATCAACTAGCCCTGAAAATGGATGGCGCTGGAGCGTCGGGCCCATACCCGGCCTTCGCCGGCAGCGAGAGCCGCGAGGGCTAGGCCGCGACGAGTAGGATGGCCGCCGCGGTGCGCGCTGAAGCCTCGGGCGCTAGCCCGGGTGGAGCCGCCGCGGGTGCGAGGGACATCGCACCTCCACGCGCTTGGAGGTGCGCTCAGCGCGGCTCCCAGATGATTGCGCACTGGTGTGCGTCTGGGCCGTGACAGCGTGGCATGCGAATGTCTCTGCTGCATTGGATCAGTCTCCTTTCTTTAACAGGCAAAAGCTTTATAACCTCACTAATGCCTTGCATCGTCTATATTAGATATATAACAACGGGCGGGTGCGGTTTTGATTAAATGTTAGATCGGGTGGATGGCGGATGGTTGACGACTTTTGTGATGCGGTTGCGGATGAAATAATTGTCTATCCGTGCATCTCTACTGGGCGCACATAAATATGCTGAAATAACATGTATCCCCTTCTAACTTCATGTGTGATTCATGAAACGAGTCCAAATTCACAAGTTTTGTTATAGATGATGCTACACATGTACAGAATAAACCACATGGTGTTAGTACATCAGTTGAGGAAAATTAGTAAATGACATTAATAACATGCTGTAAATTGATTTTGATATTATTATTTATTACATCTTCCCTCACTCGTCTTGTTCACGAGTGAGGGAAGAGTGGATGGTGAGATCGACAGGCGGATCGGTGCGGCGTCTTCAGTCATACGGACGCTGTATCGATCCGTTGTGGTGAAGAAGGAGCTGAGCCGGAAGGCAAAGCTCTGAATTTACCGGTCGATCTACGTTCCCATCCTCACCTATGGTCATGAGCTTTGGGTTATGACCGAAAGGACAAGATCACGGGTACAAGCGGCCGAAATGAGTTTCCTCCGCCGGGTGGCGGGGCTCTCCCTTAGAGATAGGGTGAGAAGCTCTGCCATCCGGGGGGAGCTCAAAGTAAAGCCGCTGCTCCTCCACATGGAGAGGAGCCAGATGAGGTGGTTCGGGCATCTGGTCAGGATGCCACCCGAGCGCCTCCCTAAGGAGGTGTTTAGGGCATGTCCGACCGGTAGGAGGCCACGAGGAAGACCCAGGACACGTTGGGAAGACTATGTCTCCCGGCTGGCCTGGGAACGCCTCGGGATCCCCCGGGAGGAACTGGACGAAGTGGCTGGGGAGAGGGAAGTCTGGGCTTCCCTGCTTAGGCTGCTGCCCCCGCGACCCGACCTCGGATAAGCGGAAGAAGATGGATGGATGGATGGATGGATGGATGGATGGACATCTTCTGATAGATTAAAATTGTACACCAATGAAAGTGAAGTGAATGAATTAACTCATATTATATTCTACATAGGGTGAATGTTGATTTCATATTGGCGAAAGCAAACCACCAAGTTGAAGTAAATAGTGGCATTTCAGTTTGAGCAGTCTGTTGGTTTTTGATTATTCGGAGCATGGGTGGGAAAGGTTGTCTGAATTGCTGCCTATATATTGCTTCTATGCATTCTTAGGCTGACGTAATGCTCAAGGTCTTTGACTAATAACATTGAAACATATCCATTCGTTGTCAGGACATTTACAATAATTAAATTTTAATGTTATCACAAATGAGCTTGGGACGTCCCACGGGCCAGATTGTGGATGCTGGCCCGCAGGCCATAGTGTGGGCGTCCCTGGTACATACAGTCATGTTTCAACACAATATGTAACGAGGGGCTGCAGCCTCACAGAAGTTGTGAGACTGAGGTACTGCAGTCCTGTTATGTGGTGGATGATTTGTGAAGTGCGTATTTTACGCTTGCTTGGAGATGTTATCTGAGTCTGGGCAGTACGGTCTGTCTCTTTCCTCAACTCTGCATTAGTCAAGAAACAGCAAGTATATTGACTGAAGGAGCGTTTGTAAGAGGGCTTTGCAGTGTGGAACAGGGGCCGTGATTGTGTCTGTGGGGGCCCGATGCTGCGCCGTGACTTAAATCTCCCCTGAGCACCGAGGTCTCTGACTGGGGGTCTGTCTCTCAGCTATTGCCAAAGTAGTGTTTTTCTCTGCGTTCCAGTCATGTGTCATGATAGAAATGTCGTCTATAGAAAAAAGGTGCTTTTGGTGCTCATATTAAATGGAAGGGCGTGTACTGTACTGGTCACATTGCAAGCAAACCAATGGGCTAGTATTGCAGTTTTTTAACAGGTTCCATTGTTGGAAGTGTAAGTCGCTTTCATATTGGAGTCAGTCCTAGCACATTTAAGGGGTTTGCGCAACCCAAGTCAAATGTATTATTTTACATGATGAGATTATTGAAAGAGGTGAGGGTTGGACTCCGCCAAGGCTGCCCTTTGTCACCGATTCTGTTCATAACTTTTATGGACAGAATTTCTAGGCGCAGTCAAGGCGTTGAGGGGATCTGGTTTGGTGGCTGCAGGATTAGGTCTCTGCTTTTTGCAGATGATGTGGTCCTGATGGCTTCATCTGGCCAGGATCTTCAGCTCTCACTGGATCGGTTCGCAGCTGAGTGTGAAGCGACTGGGATGAGAATCAGCACCTCCAAGTCCGAGTCCATGGTTCTCGCCCGGAAAAGGGTGGAGTGCCATCTCCGGGTTGGGGAGGAAATCTTGCCCCAAGTGGAGGAGTTCAAGTACCTCGGAGTCTTGTTCACGAGTGAGCGAAGAGTGGATTTTGAGATCGACAGGCGGATCGGTGCGGCATCTTCAGTAATGCGGACGCTGTATCGATCCGTTGTGGTGAAGAAGGAGCTGAGCCGGAAGGCAAAGCTCTCAATTTACCGGTCGATCTACGTTCCCATCCTCACCTATGGTCATGAGCTTTGGGTTATGACCGAAAGGACAAGATCACGGGTACAAGCGGCCGAAATGAGTTTCCTTCGCCGGGTGGCAGGGCTCTCCCTTAGAGATAGGGTGAGAAGCTCTGTCATCCGGGGGGAGCTCAAAGTAAAGCCGCTGCTCCTCCACATCGAGAGGAGCCAGATGAGGTGGTTCGGGCATCTGGTCAGGATGCCACCCGATCGCCTCCCTCGGGAGGTGTTTAGGGCACGTCCGACCGGTAGGAGGCCACGGGGAAGACCCAGGACACGTTGGGAAGACTATGTCTCCCGGCTGGCCTGGGAACGCCTCGGGATCCCCCGGGAGGAGCTGGACGAAGTGGCTGGGGAGAGGGAAGTCTGGGCTTCCCTGCTTAGGCTGCTGCCCCCGCGACCCGACCTCGGATAAGCGGAAGAAGATGGATGGATGGATGGATGAAGTTTGTGAAAACAAATGCCATTATCACAGGGCCGTGCGCTTTTAGAAAATAATTTGGCATTGATCAACCCCATCGTGAGAGCATTCGACGGTGTGTTAAACCGTTTTAAGAAACTGTCTGCTTGTTTAAAGGAAAGAGTCCTGGAAGACCTCGATCCCATGAAAGATCAGCAATCAACACGGTGGATGGCGACATCCTGGGTTGCGTTTGGGAGGAATTCTCATATCGTCTTGATGTTGTCCGTGCTGCCGGTGGTGGCCATGTTGAGCATGTAAGGAATAAGTTTGGTTGAGCTTACCCACCTCAAATCAATTTTATTTGGTACATGGTCTAATGATAAGTGTGACCAGTAGATGGCAGTCAAATATAAGAGATAAGTGTAGGCTACATACAAGTATTATTATGCTGTGCGATTGAGGTAAGACATATTATTTGGCGTTTTGTTTTGCAATATTATGCAAAAGAAACTTTTCTTACCTTCTGGTACCTGCTGAGCAGAGGTGGGACCAAGTCATTGTTTTGCAAGTCACAAGTAAGTCTCAAGTCTTTGCCCTCAAGTCCGAGTCAAGTCCCGAGTCAAGACAGGCAAGCCCCGAGTCAAGTCCAAAGTCAAGACTGGAAAGTCTCAAGTCAAGTCCTAAGTCCTGCATTTTGAGTTTCGAGTCCTTTCAAGTCCTTTTAACCACAGACTAATATATTAACACAGATTGTGTATGCTTTTCAAACGCTGTATTTATTTATTAAAACAAGTGCATTTTAAATTGCAGGAAAGAAAATTGTGCTGACATTGCACTTTATAATAGCACTATTAACCAGTCATTTTAAACATTAACTCATTCCTTTACAGAACAAACACATTGAAAAATAAAGTGCAAATGTACTTATTTGTACAAAAGTGTTAACATTGAAAAAACATGACATATACGTGAACATAACAAAAAAGTTGTACTTTTTATATGTCAGGGCCCTATGCTGCATTGCATTTGCAAAAGACCAAATTAGCCAAGAGTCTGTCAGTCATTTGTGCACGATGGGGGCGTAGTATGATGCCACCATGGCTGAAAACTCGCTCCACTGGAGCACTGGAGGCAGGCACTGCCAAGACTCTTATGGCCACTCGGAACAGTGAAGGAAGAGTCTTCATGTTCAATGCCCAGAACAAAAGGGGGGAGAGAGTTGTTTTGGGTTGGTGCACTACTTGTAAGTATATCTTGTGTTTTTTATGTTGATTTAATTAAAAAAATAAAAAAAAATAAAAAATTATTGTGCGGCCCGATACCAATCGATCCACGGACCAGTACCGAGCCGCGGCCCGGTGGTTGGGGACCACTGAGGTAAACAACCAACAGTATGTCAGAAAGCTAGCTAAAACGGTACACATATTCATAATATAGTATACATTTTAACTGACCTTTATTTGACTATTTTTGTCTTTTTTTAGGTGGCTAAAATACGCGGTGCTGCTGACCGCCGTCTAACGTTACGTGTGATATATTGACTAACGTAACCCTGCTTAAAAAAAATCACTGAACAAAAAGTATGAATAAGGTAGTGAACTGCAACAGATTCCTGTGTTTGCAATAACGTTATAACGTTAGCAGTGAGTTTACAGCCTCACTGATTTAACTACACAGCAAATAAAAGTCACGTTACTTAGCCAATAAACGTTATCTTACATTCAAAACTTACCCTTCTTTGTGCAACTTCAAATGCCGGACGAAGTTGGAAGTTGTTGCCTCTCCATCAGTCATTTTCGAACCGCATGTGTTGCATACTGCAAACCGTTTTGTGTTGACCACCTCGTAATTTTTATACCCAAACGAAATTATTTTAGGTATCATTTTTTGTTCACTGGCGTGTGGTTTGGACATGTCTTCTTCGTTGGTTGTCCTGCAATTTGATTGGATGAATGCTGTGTGATGAAAACAAAGTAGATCTAATTTGATTGGCTGTTGTACTGAGAGCACACCAGCTGACACACGCAACGCTGATAGACAAGTACACAATGAAAAATACGGAGCGCTCCCGAATAACTTTTTCATCTTTGGGTTTTGGGGAAAGTAGCAAGTCATGTCAAGTCATGTCAATTCAAAAGGCTCAAGTCCAAGTGAAGTCACAAGTCATTGATGTTAAAGTCTAAGTCGAGTTGCAAGTCTTTTTACATTTTGTCAAGTCGAGTCTAAAGTCATCAAATTCATGACTCGAGTCTGACTCGAGTCCAAATCATGTGACTCGAGTCCACACCTCTGCTGCTGAGTGTATTTGGGATCTGCATAAATCCTGAAAAATTGCGCAAGTCCGCCTTTGTAGTCCGTGACGACGCCGTAGTCGATAAGCTTCTTCTTTTTCTCTATCTTCTTGTTATGTGACATTCATCCTCCACTGTTGCCATTTCTAATATAAAGTAGTGTAAAGTTCTTACTTATATCTGTCAGTAAACTCGCCATGAAAGCGCTAAAACATACCGGTGTAGTTAGTTGACATTATTCACCTGAGGAACTTTAGTTATTAGAGAGTGCCGCTCGGACGTTTTCTCACGGGACACATTTCCAGCGTTGTTGTTGTTTCTGGATGAGGAGATGCTGCTCCGTTATTGATTGAAGTAAGGTCTGAATGTCATTAAAACAGTTGGCTCCATCTTTTCACACTTCTTCCACCCCCGTCCTTGCACGCTACACCGCTACAACAAAGATGATGGGGAGAAGACGCTGCCGAAAGTGAGCCACGTAAATGAGGCCGCCCACAAAACGGCGCATCCGGAAGCGACTGTCAGAAAGAGGCTTCAAGATGATGTGTGAAACATCATCTATTCAACATTTTGACCAAATAACCACCATTACATGTTATGTAGACCACATAATAATAAGACTCCTTAAGTGCGTCCTATAATCCGGTGAACCTTATATATGAAAAAAGATCAAAAATGGACCAATCATCGGCAGTGTGCCTTATAATCCGGTGCCCTCTTTGGTCCGGAAACTACGGTACTCAATGTTATTTACAACACATGTGTTCAAGATAGGTTTTCTATTGTTTTTCATTTTTGAAATATCGAGTGAAAGTTTTGGCGTATTCTTTTTGGATCATCTGATTTATATCCAAATCCGGAAGACACCTGAGTTGGATTTAAAAAAATGTAATTGTACTGTTCACATTGATATGACAAAAATCAGATACAGGTCACAAATGGGCTGAAAGGAAATCGGAATGGACCTGCAGTTTAAACATGTTCTAAGATCAATCCCTGCTATTTTATCCACTAGCGACGCTGAGATCATTATTCATGCGTTCGTTACGTCTCGTCTCGACTACTGTAACGTATTATTTTCGGGTCTCCCTATGTCTAGCATTAAAAAATTACAGTTGGTACAAAATGCGGCTGCTAGACTTTTGACAAGAACAAGAAAGTTTGATCATATTACGCCTATACTGGCTCACCTGCACTGGCTTCCTGTGCACTTAAGAAGTGACTTTAAGGTTTTACTACTTACGTATAAAATACTACACGGTCTAGCTCCGTCCTATCTTGTCGATTGCATTGTACCATATGTCCCGGCAAGAAATCTGCGTTCAAAGAACTCCGGCTTATTAGTGATTCCCAGAGCCCAAAAAAAGTCTGCGGGCTATAGAGCGTTTTCTATTGGGGCTCCAGTACTATGGAATGCCCTCCCGGTAACAATTAGAGATGCTACCTCAGTAGAAGCATTTAAGTCCCATCTTAAAACTCATTTGTATACTCTAGCCTTTAAATAGCCCCCCTGTTAGACCAGTTGATCTGCCGTTTCTTTTCTTTTCTCCTCTGCTCCCCTTTTCCTTGAGGGGGGGGGGGGGGGGGGCACAGGTCCGGTGGCCATGGATGAAGTGCTGGCTGTCCAGAGTCGGGACCCGGGGTGGACCGCTCGCCTGTGCATCGGCTGGGAACATCTCTACGCTGCTGACCCGTCTCCGCTCGGGATGGTGTCCTGCTGGCCCCACTATGGACTGGACTCTTACTATTATGTTGGATCCACTATGGACTGGACTCTCACAATATTATGTCAGACCCACTCGACATCCATTGCTTTCGGTCTCCCCTAGAGGGGGGGGGGGGTTACCCACATATGCGGTCCTCTCCAAGGTTTCTCATAGTCATTCACATCGACGTCCCACTGGGGTGAGTTTTTCCTTGCCCTTATGTGGGCTTTGTACCGAGGATGTCGTTGTGGCTTGTGCAGCCCTTTGAGACACTTGTGATTTAGGGCTATATAAATAAAGATTGATTGATTGATTGATTGATTGATAATGAATTGCTTAAGATGTGTCTCAATATTTTTAGTAAAATCAACGTAAAATAATCAACTGCCGCCGACCTGTTTAAAAGAATGTTAACCTCTCAGAACTGGAATGTGATGTAGACCCACGAGTGCCACTTGGCCATAGCAGAAACTTTACTCTGTGTGTGTTTTAAGGTGGTCGGGGGCTGATGTTTTTTTCATCCAGGCTGCAAGGCAAATGGGTGGAGTTAACAGGACGTGTTTTCCTAAGTGCTTTAAAACATTTTTGGAGTAGTATTGAGGAATGAACCTGTAGCTGAGTTTCTTTCAAACTCGCAGAGTTGGGGACTCGACAGTTATTTAACACTGCAAGATGCTTTGGTGACTGTACACTGGAAACTGTTTTGTTCAGTCAGAAGAATAACAATGGCTACAGCAGCTCTTACGGGTTTCTCCATGATGAGTCTGCTCAGCCTAGGATACCTGTCATGGGATAGGATGAGTCCTAATCAGGTGGAAAAAGAGCCGAGTCAGACTTCCAGTGGGGGGTCTCTCGGTCCAAAGCCTCCGCACATAATCTTCATCATGACAGATGATCAGGGATTCAACGACATAGGATATCACAGCTCGGACATCAGGACCCCGGTGTTGGATAAGCTGGCTGCTGATGGGGTGAAGCTGGAAAATTATTACATACAACCCATCTGTACCCCATCCCGCAGCCAACTCATCACTGGCAGGTAAAGTTTCGCTCACTCAGCCCAGTGTGCACTTTTATCATACCCTGTAACCTGTGACGGTATTGGACTTCTTGGGTTGCAAACTTTTGCTACTGCACGCTTTTATTATGTAATAGTTGGATGACAAAGTGTCAACTAATTCATTTGAACTAGGGCTGGGAGATATGGACGAAAAAGTATATATCAATATATTTTTGCTTAAACTCGCTATTTGATATATATCTTGATATATTTTTCGGTGAAAATATACATATAACGATATTCATTTTTTAGCGATATTCACTGAAATTGAAGTGAATGACAACTGTACTGTAAACACTTTTATTAACCCACTTAGTCAAGATGGGTATTAACAGCACAGAAAAGAAACTGTTACTCAGACAAACTTTATTAAGTTAAAGTACCACGGATTGTCACATATACACTAGGTGTGCCACAATTATTTTGATCCACAAGGGAAATTGTTCAGAATTACATAACATAAATAAAATAGAAATCTATTCTTTCTACATAAAATCAATCAATCAATCAATCAATGTTTATTTATATAGCCCTAAATCACAAGTGTCTCAAAGGGCTGCACAAGCCACAACGACATCCTCGGTATAGCCCACATAAGGGCAAGGAAAAACTCACACCAGTGGGACGTCGATGTGAATGACTATGAGAAACCTTGGAGAGGACCGCATATGTGGGTAACCCCCCCCCCTCTAGGGAGACCGAATGCAATGGATGTCGAGTGGGTCTAACATAATATTGTGAGAGTCCAGTCCATAGTGGATCCAGCATAACAGTAAGAGTCCAGTCCACAGTGGGGTCAGCAGGAAACTATCCCGAGCGGAGACGGGTCAGCAGCGCAGAGATGTTCCCAACCAATATACAGGCGAGCGGTCCACCCCGGGTCCCGACCCCGGACAGCCAGCACCCCATCCATGGCCACCGGATCTGTGTGTCTTCCCCTCCACAAGGGATAGGGGGGAGCAGAGGAGAAAAGAAAAGAAACGGCAGATCAACTGGTCTAAAAAAAAGGGGGGCTATTCAAAGGCTAGAGTATACAAATGAGTTTTGAGATGGGACTTAAATGTTTCTACTGAGGTAGCATCTCTAATTGTTACCGGGAGGGCATTCCATAGTGCTGGAGCCCGAATAGAAAACGCTCTACAGCCCGCAGACTTTTTTTGGGCTCTGGGAATCACTAATAAGCCGGAGTTCTTTGAACGCAGATTTCTTGCTGGTACAATACAATCGGTAAGATAGGCTGGAGCTAGACCGTGTAGTATTTTATACGTAAGTAGTAAAACCTTAAAGTCGCATCTTAAGTGCACAGGAAGCCAGTGCAGGTGAGCCAGTATAGGCGTAATATGATCAAACTTTCAAAATAAATAACATAGCTGTGTAAATAATACAACATGTATCAAACTCAGATAACTAATGCCTTTTCAAGCAGGCACTTTTTAATTCCCAGTCCACGATGTAATGGACTGTCTCACACATGTAGGGTTCTGTGGTCCTACTAGAAGTGGTCAGCGCAAAGTAAGTGACTTTACTTGATTGTGCGGTTATTCTTCTTTCTCACTTCGGCGTACATTTCGCTTGAATATCGTGGCGCAGTGGAAGAGTGGCCGTGCGCGACCCAAGGGTCCCTGGTTCAATCCCCACCTAGTACCAACCTCGTCATGTCCGTTGTGTCCTGAGCAAGACACTTCACCCTTGCTCCTGATGGGTGCTGGTTAGCGCCTTGCATGGCAGCTCCCTCCATCAGTGTGTGAATGTGTGTGTGAATGGGTAAATGTGGAAGTAGTGTCAAAGCGCTTTGAGTACCTTGAAGGTAGAAAAGCGCTATACAAGTACAACCCATTTATCATTTATAATATTCTCTCTTCTTCGACTCTCTCGTCGTCATTTGGGATGTCTGTTGTGAATTCCTTTCCTGGTTTGATGACCCGCCCTATCTTGCCTCTGATTGGCCTGTCCGAAATGTTTTGCACTAATCTTAACCAATCGTGACTCATCATTTTAAACCAACCAACCAATCATCAGAGGTGGGTAGAGTAGCCAGAAATTGTACTCAAGTAAGAGTACTGTTACTTTAGAGATTTATTACTCAAGTAAAAGTAAGGAGTAGTCACCCAAATATTTACTTGAGTAAAAGTAAAAAGTATGTTGTGAAAAAACTACTCAAGTACTGAGTAACTGATGAGTAACATACACACACATATTATATATTTATATATATATATATATATATATATATATATATATATATAT